>NW_025728654.1:1135104-1194194 GCF_021461385.2 Schistocerca piceifrons
TTAACGTCCCTACAAAACAAACCCAACGATAATATTAATGAAAGAATGAACCGTATGTAACATTGCAACAGACATAATGAAACCTGATAAATTGTATAAGGGCAGCAGCGTTGACCTTTGGCCCTGTATTCAGAATAAAAAGAGCCAAAGATCGTTACCCCAATGAAAAGAAGACACTGAAACACGTATGTAACGTAGCAGCGATGGCGAGACATTGTAGCATCTGTGACCAGAGAGTTTGCGCTGGACTGCGCGAGTGTTGCGAGCGGTTCTCAGTCAGTCAGTCAGTCAGTCAGTCAGTCGTTGCGAGTCTGTACTCTGTCAGTAGTCGTCATGCAGAGCGGTCGGTCAGTAGTAGCAGCCGAGTGCGGTTGTGTGATGTAGGCGGCCGGCAACACTGGTCAAGATGGTGAATAAGGTATACTGTTAATTAATATAATCATTAGATAATGAAAAGGTTTATTTATTGTAATTATTCTCCAACAAGTTCCCCAATAATAATTTTTATTTCAAAAGCATTTTTCAAACATTTAATTTTTTATTGAACTAAAGAGTTCGTTGCACTTCACATTTCATTCCACTTCTTTGAAGAAAAATTTCACTAAAATCACAAAAAAAAAGGAGAATATTATTATTTGCAATGCAGTTCCTCCAGGCGCTGCGCAACAACAAGAGCAGAAATGTGACATCCATTTATTCTGAGGTAAGACTGTAATTCTGATTGTTTTGCACAGGGCCAAAGACCGATATTTCGGTTTAATTGAAGTTTCTTGTCACTGAACGGACTTTAAATGTTGTGAAGAATTTATATTTGAGTCGGATTGCGAATTTCACATTTTTGTTGCCATTTTCAATACCTCTCATTGTGGGCGAGGTTACAATTAGCGCAATGTCCATTAGCATCCGTAAATAACATTGTCCATTATTTTAAATTTTGCGGGGAGGTTACAACACACAGACACCAAAAAAAAAAAAAAAAAAAAAAAAAAAGAAACAAAAAAATTGCATTTGTATCCGCTCCTCAATTGTAGATACCCCTTACACAGCTGTGTGCAATGAATGAGTGCTGGCTGGTAATTAATTGCACTCCTTGGAGGGAAATGCCATAGGAAGTAGTCTTTAAAAAGTGAATGTTTTTCGTTAAAAGACAAAAGTTACTTTAGAAAAAAGTAATAGTGGGGCTTTTGTTGTTGAAGAACATACGTTATCAGATTTGCGCAATGCAGCTTCACACTACCTTTTGATTATAACACAATATACTATATACATCGTCCCGAACCGTGACCAGAGTCGCGAGACGAGCAGAGCACGCCGCCGACGCCCGCTCAGTACAACCGTCCACCCGCTACTACTGTCGACCGACTACTACCTCTCCCGACTCGCGCTACAATATATATAACAACTGTTCCTGGCGACCCGGTGCGTGCCACTACTGTCGTCTGGCGCGGTCCAAGCGCCGACCAGCAACGATAAATAACTCTCTGGTCAGACGGAGATGCTGTCATGCCTCGCCATCGCTCTGGTAATGAATACATACGTGTTGCAGCGTGCGTACCACCGGAACACGCAGTGGCGGAGCCAAAGACTGTGTTGTCGAGGTCGAGTGCGAGCGGGAAGAGAGGCAGCGTCGGCACGGAGATGCAAGCGAGCGCGAGACGCACGGGGGCTGCGGCGTGGCGCGTTTGCGGTCGGCGCCTTTGGTGGCAACGGCCGGGACAAGCAGCGGTGTATGGTGTGGTGCGGGGCGGACAGGGGCGGCGGTGGACGGGGCGGAGGCGGCGCGACGACGGCATGGGGGCGAAAACGGGACGGGGGACGGCGGATGTTGAGAGGCGTCACGCGCGGACAGGACACAGACACAGAGACACACAGATTGGAAAGGGAGGGTGCGCGGTTAGTAGTTGGGAATGTGCGTACCGTGCGGGATGGGAGTGGGCGAGGAACACGGTCGTGGCCCCTGTTTTGGGTGCGTGTGATGACGTCGGTGTGTTGTGGGAAGGGAAGGTGCTGTGGCGGCGGCGCGTAATGGGCGTAGGCCGAAGAGAGAAAGGGAACGTGGGCAGTGTGTTGGCAAGCGTCGGTTCGACTGCGACGTTGATGGGCAGGGCAGGGCAAGGTTAATGGTGGTAGGAGTAGGCGTGTGGGCGCAAAAAATCTGCCGCTGCAGGCGGTGCCGTAACCGCCATGGGGCGGGAAGGAGAGAGGGCCAAAGAAAGAAAGAAAGAAAGAAAGAAAGAAAGAAAGAAAGAAAGAAAGAAAGAAAGAAGAAAACGAAGGAAAAAAACAAAACAAAAAAAAGGAGGGGCGGGGGCGGGGGCGGGCGAAAGTGGAGAGGCGGTGGTGTGAGAAGGGCGGGGGCGGAAGGAAGGCAGGAAGGACAAGAGGCGAGGCGACGGCTTGCTTTGTGTATCGGTCGGTCTCTGGCTATGCTTCGTTTTCTGCAGCAGGGTCGGTGCGCGGCGTGGCTCGCGGCAGTGGGAACGCCTGGTGGCTGGACGGCCAGCAATGCGGTTGGATGGGCGGCCACAGCACCGCACCTGTGCCCGAGGAGGAGACGCTGGCGGCGGGCCCTGAGGTGAGGCCGGCTCGGCTGGGGCTGTGGATGTGTAGGTGTGCGCCGCTGCTGCAACAACGAGTAAAACGCGAGAAGAAGGGATGGCGGTAGAGAGAGGTAAAAAAAAAAAAAAAGGTCGTGTTGTGTTGATGCGCAGGCAGACGCGTACAGAGAGACGAGCCCGGTCTGCAGCAGGGTGTGGCCGTGCCGAGTGCAGAGCAGCGGCGGCTCGGTTCGGTTCGGCCCGGCCCGGCGGGCCGCGCTGTTGTCGCGAACGTGAGCGCCCCCTGGCGGGTGGCCGGAGGCGGCGCGGCGTGTTGGACGTGTGGCTGGTGGCAGTGCACAATTTGCGAGTGGCTGGCGGTGTGGTGTGGCGGTTGGCGCGTCGGGCGGCGGAGAGGTATGTGTTGCGGGCGCCCTTTGCTGCGCTGCGTCGTTGCGTGTGCCGTACAGGGCGGGCGCTTGTCGACTGTGTGGGCGGTGTGGCGAATTGGCGTGAAACGGCTGCCGAGAGGTGTGTGGTAGCGAGAGCCGGTCGTTGTCAGTGCGAAGGGGAATGTGCGTGCGTTTGGCGGTTTCGGTGTGCTTTTTGCGGCGTGAGAGTGGGAATTAGTGGGGCCGGCTGTTGTGTTGGTTCCTTGTGTCTTGTGTCGCGTAGCTTGATGGCAACGTGGAAGGACGCCGGTTTCGTTTCGAGCCTTGCGTGTGGTTGTCGACGTTGACTGGTTGGCGTGTGCCGATGCACGTGCATGTGTGGGTCGCGAGTGCGTTTTTGGCTGGGTGTGTGTGTGTGTGTTTTGGGGGGGAAGGGGGAGGCGGTGGTGAAAGTGCAGTCGTTGCCACGGGCGTCGTCGGGTGGGGCTGGGGCTGTGCGTCGTGGCGGAAAGGTGGTAGGTTGCGGGAAGCGAGCCCGTCGTTGACGGTGTCGCGTGAGTTGTGAATCGAGTGGGGCGCGGGGCGCGGGACAGGAGCAGCGTGCCGCTGCGTCGTGGTCGTCAGCAGAGGCTGTGCGTGTGCTTGTCCTTTTTGTGGGCGGTTCGTGCGAGGCGTTTTTGTTTTGTGTTGCCCTAGTTGTTAGTTTATTTTGGTTGTTGTTTGTTATTTTGAGACGACGACTGGTTGGTGGCGTGCGCGCGAAGTGGCGGTGTGCGCTTCCCGTGTCGTTTTGTTTTTGTGTGTTTTTTTTTTTTTTTTGCACTGGGCCCCGGGGGGTGGGTGGGTGGGTGGGTGGGTGGGTGCGTGCGTGTGTGTCGATTGCCGGCTGGCGAAAGGTGCGCCATCGGCGGGGTGGGTCGCCGGCACAAGTAGAGGCGGCGGCGGCGGCGTTGTTGCTGTTGTTGTGTGGTGTTTGTTTTGTTCGGCTGTGTTGCGGTGCGTGTGAATGGTGGTGCAAAAGCGCTGGCGTCGGGGCTGCGACTGCGACGGCGGCGAGCCGCGGGCGCGCATGATAGTGATGTTGTGAACAGCGGCTGTGTACGGTAGTGGTGTTGTTGTAGCACGACGTGCATCCGGGCCGGCGCGGAAAGCGCAGTTGCGGGCGGTTGCCCTTCGGTGCCAGCCATGTCGCGTGAGCGGCGGGTTGCTCTGGTGTGGACACGTGGTGCTCTGGGTTGTTGTGTGGTGCCCTTTGGCCGGTGGGGGTGGTTCGCGTGTGTCTCGTTCGCGCTCGGTATCTGGTCGTGGTCGTGCTGCTCCCCCGTCTGTCGGCGGTTTTCGACGTCGTCTGTACGTTTTTGTTCGTTTGCGGCGTGCCTGCCGACGTCGTCCCGTCGCGACCTTTCAACCGAAAGTGTGGCGCCCGAAGGTGAACGAACGCAACCCTGACCTCGGCGCTTTACGCTGAGCCGAGCGAACCGAACCTAACCCTGTGGTGTGGCGAGGTGAGCTCAGCCTGTGAGCCCCTAACGTCTACGTAAGGTAAGCTGTCCGGCTCACGCCTCACGGTTTGAACGCTTTTGTAACCTACGTTTGACGCTTCTTAGCCTAGCACTGACCCCTTAACCTAACGTGTAACCTAACCTAACCTAACCTAACCTAACCTAACCTCTGACGCCTGACGTGTTTGAATGCTTAACCTAAGTTTGACGCTTAACCTAACCCAAGTCCCCTTAACCTAACCCACGTCCACCTAACCTAACGTAACCCAACCTAGACGTGTAAACGTAATGTGTAACGCGTAACGTGTAAGGTCGGCTGTCGTGTGTGCTGACGGCAGATTGGGTTGGTCTGTAGATTCGGATTGCGGTTTGCCTCGGTCGAGGGGTTGGGTCGGAAGCGGCGAGGGGCGGCGGCGCCTGTTGCGCAGGCGGCGTCCGTTTGCGGCGGGCAATTGTTGAGAAACGGCTGTGAATGTTGGCGGGCGAGAGGAGGAGGACGGCGCGCGATGTGGCCCGACGGCTGCGGGCCGATCGGGAAACGGCGGGAGGGCGACGGAAGGCGATGGGGCGGCGGAGGCGCGTTTGCACGGCCGTCATCGCCGCACGCCTCGGCTTGTGTGGCTGTGGCGCCGGCCGCGCTGGCCGGGCTGCCGCGGCGACGGTGTGGGAGTTTTGCCGAAGGTTTGGCCATTGTGGCGGGTCGTCGGCTGGGGCTGTGGGGGCGGCATTTGGGCGGGGGCGGCGATTCTCGGCGGGCCGACCCAGGCTGTAGCGCGCGGTAGCTGCAGTTTGGCCGTGGTTTGCGGCGCTGCCGTGGCGACTGGTTGGCGACTGTGGTGTGGCTGTGTGTAGCCCCATCCTCGGTGGTTTGAAAGGCGCGGGCGGTTGTGGCGCAGGTTTGGGGCTGCTCCGCACAGGCTGTCGGACGTTGGGCGGTAGCAAGCGCGGGAGGCGCGGCGCGGCGGCGCGCAGAGTGGCGGCCGCTCTCTCGGCCGTCCGCGCCCGCCCGCGACACTGGCTGGGCCTTGTGATTCTCTGCTCTGCTGCTGTGCTGTGCTGTGCTGTGCTTGCGTGCCTGCCGTCCGTCCCGCTCGCTCTCGCTCTCGCTGTGTGTTACGCGCGTCGTCGAAATGGCAGATCAGGCGGCTACGAACGAGACTGCTGCGGCACCCGCCGCCACCGGCACTACGAAGAAGGCCAAGTCTGCGTCGTCTGCGAAGAAGCCGCGCGCCAAGCCTGCGCACCCGCGCACCTCTGAGATGGTGACGGCCGCCATCAAGAGTCTGAAGGAGCGCGGCGGGTCGTCGCTGCAGGCGATCAAGAAGTACATAGCCGCGCACTACAAGCTGGACGCGGAGAAGCTGGCGCCGTTTATCAAGAAGTACCTCAAGTCGGCCGTCGTGGCGGGCGAGCTGGTGCAGACGAAGGGGAAGGGCGCGTCCGGCTCGTTCAAGCTTGCCGGCGCCGGCGGCGGGGGGGCGGCCGAGGGCGGCAAGGCCCGTGCTGGCGGTGCCAAGAAGAAGCGCGCCGCTCCGGCCAGCAAGGAGAAGAAGGGCGCCCGTGCGGCCGGCGCAAAGAAGGCTGGTGGCGTGAAGGCGGCGACCGGTCGGAAGGCGGGCGCCGCCAAGAAGGCGTCTGCGGCGTCGGCCGCTCCCGCGGGTGCGAAGAAGGCGGCTGCGGCCAAGCCGGCCAAGGCCAAGTCGCCGTCGAAGGCGAAGAAGGCCGCCAAGGTTCCGACGAAGAAGCCGAAGGCGCCGCGCCCGAAGAAGGCGACGACGCCGTCTAAGGCGAAGGCTTCGCCCAAGAAGAAGAAGTAGAGTAGAGTAGAGTAGAGGAGAAAGAGATGGGAGAAAGGAAGGGTTTGGCGCTTGACTCCGTCGTCCCCACCCCCCGTCGTCGTCTAGTGGCGCGCAAGAGACGCGCGGCCCAAAACGGCCCTTCTCAGGGCCATCAAAGCACGTCGGGGAAGGTTTTGATTGTCGTGTTGCGTTTGGTGTGGGTGTCTTTGTGTATGCCCGTGGGGGATGCTGTTTGCGTGCCGTGGTGGATGGATTGCGGGGGTCGGTGGCGGGTGTGGGCGGCGGTAGCGGTAAGCGGTGTTGTTGTTGTTGTCGTCGTGGTTGATTGTCGCCGTGTTTGTGGCGGCGGCCGACGGTTGGTTTTCTGTCACGTTGTTTTGTTTGAATACGTTGGTTGGCTTGCCTGCGTTCGTTCTTCTCGGATGTCTGTCTTGTCGAGTCGTGTCTGGTCTTTGTTTTGTTCCTTTGTGTGTGTGTGTGTGTGTGTTATGTTTTGCAACGGGGGGCACGTTGAGATGTGGAAGGAGTCGGCGGGGATTTCGGTGGCGTTGGAGAGCGAGCGAGCGAGCGAGCGCGCCTGCCTGGCCGTTGGCCGTCGGAGTGGAGTGCGGGTTGTTTTTGTTTTCGAAACGAAAGCGGCGGCCGGCCAGCCACCCGTGCGGTGTGACGTCGGCCGTTGGGTATTGTGCGCTTTGAGCGCCGGGGAGGGATGATGTGTGATTGTTGCGCGCTGCTAGCAGGCAGGCAGAGTGAGCGGGTGTGGCGGGCGGACGGGAAGTGGTGGTTGTTGTTTTTGGGTTGCGGGGCGAGAGGCAGGCGACCGACAAAGTTTGCTCGCGACGGAGAGATGTTAGTGGCCCTGAAAAGGGCCGTTTTTGTTTGTGCGGTGCGGTGCCGCGGCGCGGTTTAGGCGCGCTCGCCGCGGATGCGGCGCGCGAGCTGGATGTCCTTGGGCATGATGGTGACGCGCTTGGCGTGGATTGCGCACAGGTTGGTGTCTTCGAAGAGGCCGACGAGGTAGGCCTCGCTGGCCTCCTGCAGGGCCATGACTGCGGAGCTCTGGAAGCGCAGGTCGGTCTTGAAGTCCTGGGCGATCTCGCGCACTAGGCGCTGGAATGGCAGCTTGCGGATGAGCAGCTCTGTGCTCTTCTGGTAGCGCCTGATTTCTCGCAGGGCGACGGTGCCCGGCCTGTAGCGGTGGGGCTTCTTGACGCCTCCGGTGGCGGGCGCGCTCTTCCTCGCCGCCTTGGTGGCGAGCTGTTTGCGCGGCGCCTTTCCGCCGGTGGACTTGCGGGCCGTTTGCTTTGTGCGGGCCATAGCGGTAGCGGAGCGGCGTGCGTGGAGGTTAGGTGCGGCGCGGCGTCCGGTGCTGCCTTGACAACGGGCCCGCGCGCCTCCGTGCTGCGCTTATATGCCCTCGGTTGCGCGTGGTGGGGGGAGGGCGGGCCAGAGTCTATATAGGGGGGCGGCGGGCGCGCTGGGCGCAGACCGTAGCCGACTCGCCAGCCGCTGCAGCTGCTGTTTGTGCACGTTGTTGCTTTGCCCGAGGAAGGAAGGATGACAGGCCGCGGCAAGGGAGGAAAGGGGCTCGGCAAGGGTGGCGCCAAGCGGCACCGCAAGGTGTTGCGCGACAACATCCAGGGCATCACGAAGCCCGCCATCCGCCGCCTGGCTCGCAGGGGCGGCGTGAAGCGCATCTCTGGTCTGATCTACGAGGAGACCCGCGGGGTGCTGAAGGTGTTCCTGGAGAACGTGATCCGCGACGCGGTGACGTACACTGAGCACGCCAAGCGCAAGACTGTGACGGCCATGGACGTGGTGTACGCCCTGAAGAGGCAGGGGCGCACCCTGTACGGTTTCGGCGGTTAGGCTGCGTCGCAGCGGGCGCTGGCCTTCCCGCGGCCGTGCTTGTGGGTGGGAGAGACTAGAAAACGGCCCTTTTCAGGGCCACCACACTGTTCGGAAGTTGAAAAGTGCGAAAGAGTCTGTGTTGTTTGTTTGTTTCTTTCTTTCCGTTTGAGCGACGTGATGTGACTGGGAGGGGAGAAGGAAAGGAAACGTGTCATGTGGCTGGCTGTGTGTGGAGCTGCTTCGTTTGTGTTTGTTATTGTGTGTCGTTGTATCGATCGCGACGGAGATGGCGGGCTGTGTGTTGTTGTGCGAGAGGCGGTGATTATTTGCTTGCGTGGTTTGGCCCTGTGTGTTTGCGGCGGCGTTGGGGTTTCCGAGGCAAGGCGTGTGGGCATAGGCGGCCGGATCAGCTGTTTCGTTCGTGTCGACGGCCGTTGCGCGCGGGAGTGGAGGGCGGTGTGTCGACACGCCTCCCTGTAACAATGGTCGTCATTATTGCTGCCGTTGTCGTTTGGAAGGCGACTGCGACCGTGCAAAAATGAATGTGTGTGTGTGTGTGTGTTGGGCCACACGGGCTGTGTGGACGACAAGATGGCGGACGTGCGCCGGCGGCGGCTGTGCAAAGTTAAAACAAAACAAGGTGCGGCGAGGACGACTGAAATTTTGCTTTGGACGTAGGTTTGTGTGGTGGCCCTGAAAAGGGCCGATTGTTGTGGGCCGAGCCGAGCCGGCAAAGCGCGTTGCGATTGCCTGGCCTCCTTTAGGCCTTCTTCTCGGTCTTCTTTGGCAGCAGGACGGCCTGGATGTTGGGCAGGACACCACCCTGTGCGATGGTGACGCCCGACAGGAGCTTGTTGAGCTCCTCGTCGTTGCGGATGGCAAGCTGCAGGTGGCGCGGGATGATGCGCGTCTTCTTGTTGTCGCGGGCCGCGTTTCCGGCCAGCTCGAGCACCTCAGCCGCGAGGTACTCCATGACGGCGGCGAGGTAGACGGGCGCCCCGGCGCCGACGCGCTCTGCGTAGTTTCCCTTGCGCAGGAGGCGGTGGATTCTGCCGACCGGGAACTGGAGCCCAGCCCTGCTTGAGCGGGACTTTGACTTGCCCTTGACTTTGCCTCCCTTTCCGCGTCCGGACATGGCGATGGGCTAGCGACGGTGCACACGAAACGGAAACGAAAAACGACCGGTGCGAGCGGCAGCGAGTCGAGCAGCGGAGTGCGTGCCGGCGCAGCCGGGGTGGGGGTGCTTTATGGGCTCGGGTGCGGCGGCCGGTTGCGCGCGCGCCCCATTGGTCGGCGGCCGCAACAGGGCGAGCTGGTAAAGGTGCGGCGGCGGCTGGCGGCGGGTGCCACTGTGTGGGGAGACGCTGACTAGAGCGGAGCGCTTGCTACTGGTGTTGCTGCTGCCGTACGTTCGTTCGTTCGAGATGCCGCCCAAGACTAGCGGGAAGGCCGCCAAGAAGGCTGGCAAGGCGCAGAAGAACATTTCGAAGGGCGACAAGAAGAAGAAGCGCAAGAGGAAGGAGAGCTATGCCATCTACATCTACAAGGTGCTGAAGCAGGTGCACCCTGACACGGGCATCTCGTCGAAGGCGATGAGCATCATGAACAGCTTCGTGAACGACATTTTCGAGCGCATTGCGGCCGAGGCTTCTCGCCTGGCGCACTACAACAAGCGCTCGACCATCACGTCCCGCGAGATCCAGACCGCTGTGCGGCTGTTGCTGCCTGGCGAGCTGGCCAAGCACGCCGTGAGCGAGGGCACGAAGGCGGTGACCAAGTACACGAGCTCCAAGTAAGGAGGTGGCTCTGGAATGGAAGGAAGGAAGGAAGGAAGGAGAAGGCTCCTCCGTTGCGAGAGCGGCAAAACGGCCCTTTTCAGGGCCACCAACTTGCCTTTTGCGGGAAGGGCGGAATTGTTGTTGTTGTTGTTGTTGTTTGTGTGGACGGCTGTGATGTATGTGTGCATTTTGATTGTGGGTGGGGGGGGCGCGTCAAAGCGTGTTGCGGGGGACGGCCACGAGGTTGGTCGCCGTGGCGTGGAATGGTGGCACGCCTCGTTGGAGTGGTTTTGACCCATTGGTGTTGTGTGTGTGTGTGTGTGTGTGTGTGTGTGTGTGTGTGTGTGTGTGTGTGTTAACCTGTCTGCGAGGGGGGACAGTGCGATCGGCGACTTTTGTGTCACCGTAACGACGGCCGTTTGCGGGTTTGTTTTTTGCACATCATACATGGCGAGGGTGAAATGTGAAATGTTTTTGTTTGGTTTTTTTTTTTGCCGCCCACTATTCCCTTTGCTGTACGCCGAGTTTGACAATGGTGCGACGTAACTGCAGCGTGGAGGTGTGTGAGTGACGTTGAAATTGAACGTGCCATTAAGACGCATTGTTGTTGTATTGTACTGTACGTGTACGGCGACACGCACGATGATGTACCATTCGACTCTGATTTTTGATAGCCGTGTCTGACTGATTGCGTACGACGCACGCACACCGATGTCGTCATTCAAGATGCACGCGTGTCCAGTGCAGTACAGTAAGCGCGACGCTAGACGGCGGCGGCGGCGGCGGCGGCGGCGGCGGTCGTCGTCGTTTGTTTGGCGAATGTCTGTACACGTGTTTGTCTGTGTCCATCCGGTATGTATTTGTTTGTTTGAAAGTGTTTTGTGTGTCGGTGACGTGGTCCGATCCGTCGCCCCCTGAGTAACTGTCGATCGGCGCGATAGACCGGCGTCACGCAACTGAACCGAAGTCTTGGGCACACCCGTCATACTGTTGTACACCGTCGCGCTGAGAACGGTAACGAAAGGTTGACTTTGATCGGTCGAATGTCTGGGCAGAACGTGAGGAATGAGGCAAGAGTGCAAGGAGGGGGGGCAAAAGAGAGAGGAAGGGAAAAAGGGGAGAAGCGCATTCGTAGAGCAACGGAACGTTCCCGTGTCGGAGGCGTATTGGAGCCGCACTGAAATGCGTTTAACGGCGGCGCGGCTGCAAGTGTCTGCCGTGGTGAACGTTACCTTTGACGGCTGCATTGGGCTTTGCTTTTGCTTTCGCTTTCGCTTTCCCGGATGTACGTAACGTTTGTTGATATGGTTCTGAGGAAGAGTGTATGACAGTGCCGTGCCGTCCATGTTCGTGTGCCCTCCCATTGTGTGTATGCTATTGTCTGTGTACTTGAATGATGTATGTAGGTGTTAGTGGACATGTTTTACCAGTGGGGGGAAATGGATCGCCGATAGTTGGCGTCACTCTGTCACGGTCGAGATGACGCACCCTCCGTACAGAAAGGTGTCGAGAAAGTGTGTGTGTGTGTGTGTGTGTGTGTGTGCGTCCGTGAATTGGCAGTGTTTGGAGGTGGGCGTGCCCTGCATGTGGCCCGGAAGGCTGTTCGTTTGGCGGTAGTGTTGTGTGGACAGGGGAGGGGCATGCGTAACGCTGCTGGCATGGCATTTCGGGAGATGGGAGGGGGCAAACGAGGAGCGGCGGCCAAAGACGGGACGGGGAGGGGCGCGGTGTGGGTGGCTTGCGCCTGTGCTCGGCGTTGTGGTTTGTGCAAAAGAGGAGGAGAAAAACAATGAGTTGCCAGGGAGGGGAGCGGTGTTGTGTTGTGGTTGTCGTGGTGTAGCCGCAGACGCGGCTGTCAGTGAACGTGGCGAGACGGACGGATGCGCGGAGGGGCGGGGGCGGCGCATTTCGCCGGTGCCGTGCCGTGCCATGCCTGAAAGCCGCGTGGTCGCTGTGTTGTTGTTGGCGTGGGGGCGAGGAGAGTACCGTACGGGTGTGCTTGTGCGCCGGAAATGGCACACTGCGCCTGCCCGTCTTGGAGGCTGATGGCTGTGGTGTGGAAATGGGGCGCGGTGATGTTGAAGCAGTTGAAGAACAGAAAAGAAACCAAGAAAACGGAAGGCGTGATGCGGCGGTGGTGGTTGAGAGCGGGAAAAACAAAACAAAACAAAAAAAGAACAACAAAAAAAAGAAGGAAAAACAACAAGAAACAAAAAAGAAAACAAAAAGTCTATCAATACTAAAATGTAAATGGAAATGGAAATGGACCCAGGTACATAACCTCCCTGCACAAATAGCAGAGAGTCCGATGATAATAAAAATGTGCCAGAATGTTAACGTCCCTACAAAACAAACCCAACGATAATATTAATGAAAGAATGAACCGTATGTAACATTGCAACAGACATAATGAAACCTGATAAATTGTATAAGGGCAGCAGCGTTGACCTTTGGCCCTGTATTCAGAATAAAAAGAGCCAAAGATCGTTACCCCAATGAAAAGAAGACACTGAAACACGTATGTAACGTAGCAGCGATGGCGAGACATTGTAGCATCTGTGACCAGAGAGTTTGCGCTGGACTGCGCGAGTGTTGCGAGCGGTTCTCAGTCAGTCAGTCAGTCAGTCAGTCAGTCGTTGCGAGTCTGTACTCTGTCAGTAGTCGTCATGCAGAGCGGTCGGTCAGTAGTAGCAGCCGAGTGCGGTTGTGTGATGTAGGCGGCCGGCAACACTGGTCAAGATGGTGAATAAGGTATACTGTTAATTAATATAATCATTAGATAATGAAAAGGTTTATTTATTGTAATTATTCTCCAACAAGTTCCCCAATAATAATTTTTATTTCAAAAGCATTTTTCAAACATTTAATTTTTTATTGAACTAAAGAGTTCGTTGCACTTCACATTTCATTCCACTTCTTTGAAGAAAAATTTCACTAAAATCACAAAAAAAAAGGAGAATATTATTATTTGCAATGCAGTTCCTCCAGGCGCTGCGCAACAACAAGAGCAGAAATGTGACATCCATTTATTCTGAGGTAAGACTGTAATTCTGATTGTTTTGCACAGGGCCAAAGACCGATATTTCGGTTTAATTGAAGTTTCTTGTCACTGAACGGACTTTAAATGTTGTGAAGAATTTATATTTGAGTCGGATTGCGAATTTCACATTTTTGTTGCCATTTTCAATACCTCTCATTGTGGGCGAGGTTACAATTAGCGCAATGTCCATTAGCATCCGTAAATAACATTGTCCATTATTTTAAATTTTGCGGGGAGGTTACAACACACAGACACCAAAAAAAAAAAAAAAAAAAAAAAAAAAGAAACAAAAAAATTGCATTTGTATCCGCTCCTCAATTGTAGATACCCCTTACACAGCTGTGTGCAATGAATGAGTGCTGGCTGGTAATTAATTGCACTCCTTGGAGGGAAATGCCATAGGAAGTAGTCTTTAAAAAGTGAATGTTTTTCGTTAAAAGACAAAAGTTACTTTAGAAAAAAGTAATAGTGGGGCTTTTGTTGTTGAAGAACATACGTTATCAGATTTGCGCAATGCAGCTTCACACTACCTTTTGATTATAACACAATATACTATATACATCGTCCCGAACCGTGACCAGAGTCGCGAGACGAGCAGAGCACGCCGCCGACGCCCGCTCAGTACAACCGTCCACCCGCTACTACTGTCGACCGACTACTACCTCTCCCGACTCGCGCTACAATATATATAACAACTGTTCCTGGCGACCCGGTGCGTGCCACTACTGTCGTCTGGCGCGGTCCAAGCGCCGACCAGCAACGATAAATAACTCTCTGGTCAGACGGAGATGCTGTCATGCCTCGCCATCGCTCTGGTAATGAATACATACGTGTTGCAGCGTGCGTACCACCGGAACACGCAGTGGCGGAGCCAAAGACTGTGTTGTCGAGGTCGAGTGCGAGCGGGAAGAGAGGCAGCGTCGGCACGGAGATGCAAGCGAGCGCGAGACGCACGGGGGCTGCGGCGTGGCGCGTTTGCGGTCGGCGCCTTTGGTGGCAACGGCCGGGACAAGCAGCGGTGTATGGTGTGGTGCGGGGCGGACAGGGGCGGCGGTGGACGGGGCGGAGGCGGCGCGACGACGGCATGGGGGCGAAAACGGGACGGGGGACGGCGGATGTTGAGAGGCGTCACGCGCGGACAGGACACAGACACAGAGACACACAGATTGGAAAGGGAGGGTGCGCGGTTAGTAGTTGGGAATGTGCGTACCGTGCGGGATGGGAGTGGGCGAGGAACACGGTCGTGGCCCCTGTTTTGGGTGCGTGTGATGACGTCGGTGTGTTGTGGGAAGGGAAGGTGCTGTGGCGGCGGCGCGTAATGGGCGTAGGCCGAAGAGAGAAAGGGAACGTGGGCAGTGTGTTGGCAAGCGTCGGTTCGACTGCGACGTTGATGGGCAGGGCAGGGCAAGGTTAATGGTGGTAGGAGTAGGCGTGTGGGCGCAAAAAATCTGCCGCTGCAGGCGGTGCCGTAACCGCCATGGGGCGGGAAGGAGAGAGGGCCAAAGAAAGAAAGAAAGAAAGAAAGAAAGAAAGAAAGAAAGAAAGAAAGAAAGAAAGAAGAAAACGAAGGAAAAAAACAAAACAAAAAAAAGGAGGGGCGGGGGCGGGGGCGGGCGAAAGTGGAGAGGCGGTGGTGTGAGAAGGGCGGGGGCGGAAGGAAGGCAGGAAGGACAAGAGGCGAGGCGACGGCTTGCTTTGTGTATCGGTCGGTCTCTGGCTATGCTTCGTTTTCTGCAGCAGGGTCGGTGCGCGGCGTGGCTCGCGGCAGTGGGAACGCCTGGTGGCTGGACGGCCAGCAATGCGGTTGGATGGGCGGCCACAGCACCGCACCTGTGCCCGAGGAGGAGACGCTGGCGGCGGGCCCTGAGGTGAGGCCGGCTCGGCTGGGGCTGTGGATGTGTAGGTGTGCGCCGCTGCTGCAACAACGAGTAAAACGCGAGAAGAAGGGATGGCGGTAGAGAGAGGTAAAAAAAAAAAAAAAGGTCGTGTTGTGTTGATGCGCAGGCAGACGCGTACAGAGAGACGAGCCCGGTCTGCAGCAGGGTGTGGCCGTGCCGAGTGCAGAGCAGCGGCGGCTCGGTTCGGTTCGGCCCGGCCCGGCGGGCCGCGCTGTTGTCGCGAACGTGAGCGCCCCCTGGCGGGTGGCCGGAGGCGGCGCGGCGTGTTGGACGTGTGGCTGGTGGCAGTGCACAATTTGCGAGTGGCTGGCGGTGTGGTGTGGCGGTTGGCGCGTCGGGCGGCGGAGAGGTATGTGTTGCGGGCGCCCTTTGCTGCGCTGCGTCGTTGCGTGTGCCGTACAGGGCGGGCGCTTGTCGACTGTGTGGGCGGTGTGTGGCGAATTGGCGTGAAACGGCTGCCGAGAGGTGTGTGGTAGCGAGAGCCGGTCGTTGTCAGTGCGAAGGGGAATGTGCGTGCGTTTGGCGGTTTCGGTGTGCTTTTTGCGGCGTGAGAGTGGGAATTAGTGGGGCCGGCTGTTGTGTTGGTTCCTTGTGTCTTGTGTCGCGTAGCTTGATGGCAACGTGGAAGGACGCCGGTTTCGTTTCGAGCCTTGCGTGTGGTTGTCGACGTTGACTGGTTGGCGTGTGCCGATGCACGTGCATGTGTGGGTCGCGAGTGCGTTTTTGGCTGGGTGTGTGTGTGTGTGTTTTGGGGGGGAAGGGGGAGGCGGTGGTGAAAGTGCAGTCGTTGCCACGGGCGTCGTCGGGTGGGGCTGGGGCTGTGCGTCGTGGCGGAAAGGTGGTAGGTTGCGGGAAGCGAGCCCGTCGTTGACGGTGTCGCGTGAGTTGTGAATCGAGTGGGGCGCGGGGCGCGGGACAGGAGCAGCGTGCCGCTGCGTCGTGGTCGTCAGCAGAGGCTGTGCGTGTGCTTGTCCTTTTTGTGGGCGGTTCGTGCGAGGCGTTTTTGTTTTGTGTTGCCCTAGTTGTTAGTTTATTTTGGTTGTTGTTTGTTATTTTGAGACGACGACTGGTTGGTGGCGTGCGCGCGAAGTGGCGGTGTGCGCTTCCCGTGTCGTTTTGTTTTTGTGTGTTTTTTTTTTTTTTTTGCACTGGGCCCCGGGGGGTGGGTGGGTGGGTGGGTGGGTGGGTGCGTGCGTGTGTGTCGATTGCCGGCTGGCGAAAGGTGCGCCATCGGCGGGGTGGGTCGCCGGCACAAGTAGAGGCGGCGGCGGCGGCGTTGTTGCTGTTGTTGTGTGGTGTTTGTTTTGTTCGGCTGTGTTGCGGTGCGTGTGAATGGTGGTGCAAAAGCGCTGGCGTCGGGGCTGCGACTGCGACGGCGGCGAGCCGCGGGCGCGCATGATAGTGATGTTGTGAACAGCGGCTGTGTACGGTAGTGGTGTTGTTGTAGCACGACGTGCATCCGGGCCGGCGCGGAAAGCGCAGTTGCGGGCGGTTGCCCTTCGGTGCCAGCCATGTCGCGTGAGCGGCGGGTTGCTCTGGTGTGGACACGTGGTGCTCTGGGTTGTTGTGTGGTGCCCTTTGGCCGGTGGGGGTGGTTCGCGTGTGTCTCGTTCGCGCTCGGTATCTGGTCGTGGTCGTGCTGCTCCCCCGTCTGTCGGCGGTTTTCGACGTCGTCTGTACGTTTTTGTTCGTTTGCGGCGTGCCTGCCGACGTCGTCCCGTCGCGACCTTTCAACCGAAAGTGTGGCGCCCGAAGGTGAACGAACGCAACCCTGACCTCGGCGCTTTACGCTGAGCCGAGCGAACCGAACCTAACCCTGTGGTGTGGCGAGGTGAGCTCAGCCTGTGAGCCCCTAACGTCTACGTAAGGTAAGCTGTCCGGCTCACGCCTCACGGTTTGAACGCTTTTGTAACCTACGTTTGACGCTTCTTAGCCTAGCACTGACCCCTTAACCTAACGTGTAACCTAACCTAACCTAACCTAACCTAACCTAACCTCTGACGCCTGACGTGTTTGAATGCTTAACCTAAGTTTGACGCTTAACCTAACCCAAGTCCCCTTAACCTAACCCACGTCCACCTAACCTAACGTAACCCAACCTAGACGTGTAAACGTAATGTGTAACGCGTAACGTGTAAGGTCGGCTGTCGTGTGTGCTGACGGCAGATTGGGTTGGTCTGTAGATTCGGATTGCGGTTTGCCTCGGTCGAGGGGTTGGGTCGGAAGCGGCGAGGGGCGGCGGCGCCTGTTGCGCAGGCGGCGTCCGTTTGCGGCGGGCAATTGTTGAGAAACGGCTGTGAATGTTGGCGGGCGAGAGGAGGAGGACGGCGCGCGATGTGGCCCGACGGCTGCGGGCCGATCGGGAAACGGCGGGAGGGCGACGGAAGGCGATGGGGCGGCGGAGGCGCGTTTGCACGGCCGTCATCGCCGCACGCCTCGGCTTGTGTGGCTGTGGCGCCGGCCGCGCTGGCCGGGCTGCCGCGGCGACGGTGTGGGAGTTTTGCCGAAGGTTTGGCCATTGTGGCGGGTCGTCGGCTGGGGCTGTGGGGGCGGCATTTGGGCGGGGGCGGCGATTCTCGGCGGGCCGACCCAGGCTGTAGCGCGCGGTAGCTGCAGTTTGGCCGTGGTTTGCGGCGCTGCCGTGGCGACTGGTTGGCGACTGTGGTGTGGCTGTGTGTAGCCCCATCCTCGGTGGTTTGAAAGGCGCGGGCGGTTGTGGCGCAGGTTTGGGGCTGCTCCGCACAGGCTGTCGGACGTTGGGCGGTAGCAAGCGCGGGAGGCGCGGCGCGGCGGCGCGCAGAGTGGCGGCCGCTCTCTCGGCCGTCCGCGCCCGCCCGCGACACTGGCTGGGCCTTGTGATTCTCTGCTCTGCTGCTGTGCTGTGCTGTGCTGTGCTTGCGTGCCTGCCGTCCGTCCCGCTCGCTCTCGCTCTCGCTGTGTGTTACGCGCGTCGTCGAAATGGCAGATCAGGCGGCTACGAACGAGACTGCTGCGGCACCCGCCGCCACCGGCACTACGAAGAAGGCCAAGTCTGCGTCGTCTGCGAAGAAGCCGCGCGCCAAGCCTGCGCACCCGCGCACCTCTGAGATGGTGACGGCCGCCATCAAGAGTCTGAAGGAGCGCGGCGGGTCGTCGCTGCAGGCGATCAAGAAGTACATAGCCGCGCACTACAAGCTGGACGCGGAGAAGCTGGCGCCGTTTATCAAGAAGTACCTCAAGTCGGCCGTCGTGGCGGGCGAGCTGGTGCAGACGAAGGGGAAGGGCGCGTCCGGCTCGTTCAAGCTTGCCGGCGCCGGCGGCGGGGGGGCGGCCGAGGGCGGCAAGGCCCGTGCTGGCGGTGCCAAGAAGAAGCGCGCCGCTCCGGCCAGCAAGGAGAAGAAGGGCGCCCGTGCGGCCGGCGCAAAGAAGGCTGGTGGCGTGAAGGCGGCGACCGGTCGGAAGGCGGGCGCCGCCAAGAAGGCGTCTGCGGCGTCGGCCGCTCCCGCGGGTGCGAAGAAGGCGGCTGCGGCCAAGCCGGCCAAGGCCAAGTCGCCGTCGAAGGCGAAGAAGGCCGCCAAGGTTCCGACGAAGAAGCCGAAGGCGCCGCGCCCGAAGAAGGCGACGACGCCGTCTAAGGCGAAGGCTTCGCCCAAGAAGAAGAAGTAGAGTAGAGTAGAGTAGAGGAGAAAGAGATGGGAGAAAGGAAGGGTTTGGCGCTTGACTCCGTCGTCCCCACCCCCCGTCGTCGTCTAGTGGCGCGCAAGAGACGCGCGGCCCAAAACGGCCCTTCTCAGGGCCATCAAAGCACGTCGGGGAAGGTTTTGATTGTCGTGTTGCGTTTGGTGTGGGTGTCTTTGTGTATGCCCGTGGGGGATGCTGTTTGCGTGCCGTGGTGGATGGATTGCGGGGGTCGGTGGCGGGTGTGGGCGGCGGTAGCGGTAAGCGGTGTTGTTGTTGTTGTCGTCGTGGTTGATTGTCGCCGTGTTTGTGGCGGCGGCCGACGGTTGGTTTTCTGTCACGTTGTTTTGTTTGAATACGTTGGTTGGCTTGCCTGCGTTCGTTCTTCTCGGATGTCTGTCTTGTCGAGTCGTGTCTGGTCTTTGTTTTGTTCCTTTGTGTGTGTGTGTGTGTGTGTTATGTTTTGCAACGGGGGGCACGTTGAGATGTGGAAGGAGTCGGCGGGGATTTCGGTGGCGTTGGAGAGCGAGCGAGCGAGCGAGCGCGCCTGCCTGGCCGTTGGCCGTCGGAGTGGAGTGCGGGTTGTTTTTGTTTTCGAAACGAAAGCGGCGGCCGGCCAGCCACCCGTGCGGTGTGACGTCGGCCGTTGGGTATTGTGCGCTTTGAGCGCCGGGGAGGGATGATGTGTGATTGTTGCGCGCTGCTAGCAGGCAGGCAGAGTGAGCGGGTGTGGCGGGCGGACGGGAAGTGGTGGTTGTTGTTTTTGGGTTGCGGGGCGAGAGGCAGGCGACCGACAAAGTTTGCTCGCGACGGAGAGATGTTAGTGGCCCTGAAAAGGGCCGTTTTTGTTTGTGCGGTGCGGTGCCGCGGCGCGGTTTAGGCGCGCTCGCCGCGGATGCGGCGCGCGAGCTGGATGTCCTTGGGCATGATGGTGACGCGCTTGGCGTGGATTGCGCACAGGTTGGTGTCTTCGAAGAGGCCGACGAGGTAGGCCTCGCTGGCCTCCTGCAGGGCCATGACTGCGGAGCTCTGGAAGCGCAGGTCGGTCTTGAAGTCCTGGGCGATCTCGCGCACTAGGCGCTGGAATGGCAGCTTGCGGATGAGCAGCTCTGTGCTCTTCTGGTAGCGCCTGATTTCTCGCAGGGCGACGGTGCCCGGCCTGTAGCGGTGGGGCTTCTTGACGCCTCCGGTGGCGGGCGCGCTCTTCCTCGCCGCCTTGGTGGCGAGCTGTTTGCGCGGCGCCTTTCCGCCGGTGGACTTGCGGGCCGTTTGCTTTGTGCGGGCCATAGCGGTAGCGGAGCGGCGTGCGTGGAGGTTAGGTGCGGCGCGGCGTCCGGTGCTGCCTTGACAACGGGCCCGCGCGCCTCCGTGCTGCGCTTATATGCCCTCGGTTGCGCGTGGTGGGGGGAGGGCGGGCCAGAGTCTATATAGGGGGGCGGCGGGCGCGCTGGGCGCAGACCGTAGCCGACTCGCCAGCCGCTGCAGCTGCTGTTTGTGCACGTTGTTGCTTTGCCCGAGGAAGGAAGGATGACAGGCCGCGGCAAGGGAGGAAAGGGGCTCGGCAAGGGTGGCGCCAAGCGGCACCGCAAGGTGTTGCGCGACAACATCCAGGGCATCACGAAGCCCGCCATCCGCCGCCTGGCTCGCAGGGGCGGCGTGAAGCGCATCTCTGGTCTGATCTACGAGGAGACCCGCGGGGTGCTGAAGGTGTTCCTGGAGAACGTGATCCGCGACGCGGTGACGTACACTGAGCACGCCAAGCGCAAGACTGTGACGGCCATGGACGTGGTGTACGCCCTGAAGAGGCAGGGGCGCACCCTGTACGGTTTCGGCGGTTAGGCTGCGTCGCAGCGGGCGCTGGCCTTCCCGCGGCCGTGCTTGTGGGTGGGAGAGACTAGAAAACGGCCCTTTTCAGGGCCACCACACTGTTCGGAAGTTGAAAAGTGCGAAAGAGTCTGTGTTGTTTGTTTGTTTCTTTCTTTCCGTTTGAGCGACGTGATGTGACTGGGAGGGGAGAAGGAAAGGAAACGTGTCATGTGGCTGGCTGTGTGTGGAGCTGCTTCGTTTGTGTTTGTTATTGTGTGTCGTTGTATCGATCGCGACGGAGATGGCGGGCTGTGTGTTGTTGTGCGAGAGGCGGTGATTATTTGCTTGCGTGGTTTGGCCCTGTGTGTTTGCGGCGGCGTTGGGGTTTCCGAGGCAAGGCGTGTGGGCATAGGCGGCCGGATCAGCTGTTTCGTTCGTGTCGACGGCCGTTGCGCGCGGGAGTGGAGGGCGGTGTGTCGACACGCCTCCCTGTAACAATGGTCGTCATTATTGCTGCCGTTGTCGTTTGGAAGGCGACTGCGACCGTGCAAAAATGAATGTGTGTGTGTGTGTGTGTTGGGCCACACGGGCTGTGTGGACGACAAGATGGCGGACGTGCGCCGGCGGCGGCTGTGCAAAGTTAAAACAAAACAAGGTGCGGCGAGGACGACTGAAATTTTGCTTTGGACGTAGGTTTGTGTGGTGGCCCTGAAAAGGGCCGATTGTTGTGGGCCGAGCCGAGCCGGCAAAGCGCGTTGCGATTGCCTGGCCTCCTTTAGGCCTTCTTCTCGGTCTTCTTTGGCAGCAGGACGGCCTGGATGTTGGGCAGGACACCACCCTGTGCGATGGTGACGCCCGACAGGAGCTTGTTGAGCTCCTCGTCGTTGCGGATGGCAAGCTGCAGGTGGCGCGGGATGATGCGCGTCTTCTTGTTGTCGCGGGCCGCGTTTCCGGCCAGCTCGAGCACCTCAGCCGCGAGGTACTCCATGACGGCGGCGAGGTAGACGGGCGCCCCGGCGCCGACGCGCTCTGCGTAGTTTCCCTTGCGCAGGAGGCGGTGGATTCTGCCGACCGGGAACTGGAGCCCAGCCCTGCTTGAGCGGGACTTTGACTTGCCCTTGACTTTGCCTCCCTTTCCGCGTCCGGACATGGCGATGGGCTAGCGACGGTGCACACGAAACGGAAACGAAAAACGACCGGTGCGAGCGGCAGCGAGTCGAGCAGCGGAGTGCGTGCCGGCGCAGCCGGGGTGGGGGTGCTTTATGGGCTCGGGTGCGGCGGCCGGTTGCGCGCGCGCCCCATTGGTCGGCGGCCGCAACAGGGCGAGCTGGTAAAGGTGCGGCGGCGGCTGGCGGCGGGTGCCACTGTGTGGGGAGACGCTGACTAGAGCGGAGCGCTTGCTACTGGTGTTGCTGCTGCCGTACGTTCGTTCGTTCGAGATGCCGCCCAAGACTAGCGGGAAGGCCGCCAAGAAGGCTGGCAAGGCGCAGAAGAACATTTCGAAGGGCGACAAGAAGAAGAAGCGCAAGAGGAAGGAGAGCTATGCCATCTACATCTACAAGGTGCTGAAGCAGGTGCACCCTGACACGGGCATCTCGTCGAAGGCGATGAGCATCATGAACAGCTTCGTGAACGACATTTTCGAGCGCATTGCGGCCGAGCGTGCAGGTCGTCTATGGGGAATCCGAGTGGTAGATGCAGTGCCCTTCTGAGGGCGCGGTTCTGCAGCCTCTGGAGTTTGTCCAGGTGCTGCTTTGCCGCGTATCCCCAGACAGGGCACGCATACTCCATTACTGGCCGGATCAGGGCCTGATAAACATTTACTGCTACTGGGAAGGGAAGGGAGCTGTTTGTGTTCAGGATAGGGTATAGAATGGACATTCTGGCGCAGACCTTCCTGTGGACCTCGTCTATGTGGGGTTTCCACGTAAGACGAGAGTCCAAGGTTACGCCAAGGTACTTGGCGGTTCTGCGCCAGGGGAGTTGGATTCCATTTAGGTGAAGGTGGAGGGGGGGACGTTGAGGAGGTTCGCGCCTTCCGAGCCTGCGGGTAATCAGCATTGCCTGCGTCTTCTCGGAGTTGATCGTGATGCGCCAGCGACGGGCCCAAGTTTCTGTGTCATCTAAAACCTTTTGTAGCCTACGGATGACCAGGTCCTTGTTCGCATTTCTCGTGTAGAAGGCTGTGTCGTCAGCGTACTGCGCAGTGTGCACCAGGGGGGCCGTCGGAGTATCCGCAGTGTACAAACTGTACAATACGGGCCCCAGGACCGATCCCTGTGGCACCCCGGCACGAATACGCCTTCTGGTGGAGGTGGCAGTTTCTACTTTGACGGAGAAAGTCCTGTTCGTGAGATAGCTCTTAATGAGCTGAACTATGCTCCCGGGAAACCCTTGTGTGTACAACTTGTAGAGTAGCCCTCTATGCCATACTGAATCAAAGGCTTTGGCTACGTCTAGTAGCACTATCCCGCAGTAGCCTCTGTGGTTGAAGCCCTCTGTGGCTGCTTCAACCATTCTCATGACCTGCTGTGGGGCAGAGTGGTTCTGCCGGAACCCAAATTGGAAATCCGGCAGAATTTGCTCTCTGGTAATGTGTTCTTGTATGGGTCTTAGCAGGAGGCGCTCATAGATCTTGCTGAGTGTTGGCAAGAGGCTAATCGGCCTGTAGTGCTGCGGGAATAGAGGGTCTTTCCCTGGTTTGTGTATCGCGACCACTTCCGCATGTTTCCAGCAAGCTGGGAAAACACGGGAACGAGTAATCTCGTTGAGGACGTTCGCGAGGTGTGTGATCGCTGTGGGTGGGAGTTTTTTGACTAACTGGTTTGTGACACTGTCGTGCCCTGGCGCCTTTTTTGTAGGGAGGGACCTAATTACTCTTGCCACGTCCTCGGGGGCAAAAAGTATGGGTTCGTCCTCTGGGTCCTCCTCAGCATTGAGGAACACGGCCAGTTGACGACTGACTACCTCTTCATGTTCTTCATCCTGGGGTTCTGCCGCTTGGAACTGCTTCTCAAAGGAGTCGGCGAGGGCGTTGGCCTTTCCAGCATGGCTGTAGACCAGTCCCCGCTCGCCATGCAGTGGCGGCATCCTAGCGCGTCGTTTTGTAAACTGTTTGGTCGCTTGCCATAGTGTATGATCGTCTACTTTGAGAGATGTGAGGCGGTTTTGCCATTGCTGGTTTCTGTGCTCATTGAGCGCTACCTTCAGCTCTCTCTGTAGACGATTGAGCAGCCTCCTGGTGGCCTGATTTCTGGTGATCTTCCACTCTTTTGCCACTCTGTTCTTGTGTCGAATTTGAGCTAGCAGGTGTTCCGGGAGCTGTATTTGCGGCGGTGGGCCATCCCTTTGTGGAGGGGTGGCTTCTTCCGCTGCCTGCAAGATGGTGCCTGTTAGGTCTTGTAGCGCTTGTTCCACTGTTTCCGCAGTGGGTGGCGGAGCGCGAGCGATATCAGAGGCGACAGTTTCTTGGTATCGCTCCCAGTCTGTTCGTTTGTACGACGTCTGGTACCGTGGGAGTGCTACCCATTCTCCCACATCGACCTCCAGAATCACTGGGTTGTGGTCGGAGGACATTCTGTTGATTGTCCTTGCGGCCACGAACCCTGCGATCCTCCTGGTGAGAGCTATGTCTAACACATCGGGCCTGCTTCCGTTTTTTGGAAAATGTGTGGGCTCGACTGGACCCCATGTTTCGAAGTGGTGGGCGCGCGCTAGTTGTTGCAGTTTGGCGCCTGCTCTGGAGGTTACTCTAGAATTCCAATCGGGATGTTTGGCATTGAAGTCTCCCCCTATTATGAGTTTGCCTTCAATTTGCCCTAGAGCAGCTATGTCTCCCTCATCTATCTGGTCATGTGGGGGTCGGTAGACTGCAACAATTGTTAGGGGTCCAGTGGCAGTGGTTACTTCCACCGCCACTGCTTCGATTTTGTTGGTAGCTGGTAAGAATACCTGGTGGTGGGGAATCCCTCTTTTTACATATATGGCCACTCCTCCGCCTTGGGTTGGCCTGTCTTTACGGTAGCTACTGTAGTTGGGAACTGTCGCTTTTACTCCCGGCTTTAGGTGGGTTTCCCCCATCATGCATATGTCGATGGAGAACTCCTTCATGAGTTCTCGGAACTCGACCTCTTGATTAACAATGCCGTCTGCGTTAAAGACGCACATTGTCAGGCCTTGAATATTTGGTCGTCTATTCATGATGGGGTGTCGATACTACTGAGGAAGTCGCAGAGGGGAGCGACTGCTGGACTGTTGCCTGAAGGGCGACGAGGATCTGTGTGTTCTGCTTCTGGGCTTCCCTGAATTCCTTCATCATTTCCATGACGAGGTTCATGGTCTGCACCATTACGCCTAACAACTGATCCATGGGGGGAGAGTGTGTGTGGGGTTCCCTGGGCCTTCCTCCGTCATGGTGGACCTGGTCGTTGTTGCTATGTGTTTCCCGGTGTTGTTCTTGTGATAGTGTCTGGTGTTGTGATGGTTGGGCTACGCTTTCATGGTTCCTCGGTGGAGAAACCACTTCCGCATAAGTCGCCCTCGGTGTGTCTGGCCTTGGTTTTACCCAGGCCTTGTCCGTGTGTGTTGCCATGGTTTGTTTTCTTGTGTGTCTTGGTGGGTTTATGGTGTTTTGTTTGCGTGTGTGGGGGGCGGCCTTTGCGCCCTTTGCCTGTTGTGTGTGTCGTTTGTGGACCTCACAACCTTGGTAGCCCGCCGTGTGGTTTTTGCCACACAGCGCGCACCTTATTTGTGGGTCCGTGTGGTGAAGTGTGCATGTTCTCGTGTCGTGGGCCTCGGCGCACTTCCTGCACCTTACTGGCATGGTGCAGTAGGCGGCGATGTGGTTAAGGCCCTGACACCTGAAGCACTGCACCGTCTTGTTCTTACGGCGCAGCGGTTCGGTGGTGACAGGCACTGCCAGAACCATCTTTATCTCCCTTTTGTTCTGGGGGATGTCCGGGAGTGTGGCCTGGTAAAGTGGCCACTTACTGTTAATGTTGCCCATCTGTTGGACCCCCTTGACGACGTACCCCTGGGCAGTCAAATCTGTTTTGATCGCCTGGGGGGACACTCGTCTTGGCAGGTCTCGTATTACGATGTTTCTGTTCCTTGTTTTTGTTGTGGGGAACGTGTAGTGTGGTATGTTTTTATTTGTGAAAAGTGTTTTGACTGTTGTGTAGTGTTCTAGTGTGTGCAGTGTGATTTTGATTTTGTCCCCACCAGCAGGTTTTGCCTGGAAACTGCCTCCCCCGATTTCTGCCTTCAACAGCTCGAAGAGCTCCTCATAGCTGTGGGCAAACTCAGCAACAATCGGGGGGAGGTGGTGGGCGACTTGGTTCTGTGTTTGCGTTGTGGTGGTTTCTGTTGTCTCAGGCTCATCAGCAACCGCCTGAAATCTGTTCGGGGTGGGTTCCAATCCCCGGGCTGGCGGAAGCTTCGGCTGACGAAACGTTTTCTTCGCCAGCACGAAACCGTCCGAATCCTGCCCGGTTACGCGGTTCCCTTCCAGTGCAAGAGTTTCCTGGTCCCCTCCCAGTGTGACGACAGGTGCTGTCGGGGGCGCTGGCTCCTCAGAGGGTGTGGAAGCGGCTGGGGTGGGGGTGGTGGATTTCTTCTTCCCCTTGGAGCGCTTCTCCTTCTTGTCCTTCCTTGCACGCCGCTGGTCGGATGTGGTGGACTTGAGTGGGGGGGATTTAAGGTATTTGGAGCGGGTGGAAGACTGAGACGAGGGGGTGGGTTTGGGGAGGATTTTTGTCGGCAGACGGGGCATCTGCTTGCCATTCTTCATGGACGTGAGGAATTCTGGAAGTGTGCCGGTGGCGTGGGCAAGCAGGAGCGGAGATAGGACGAGGTTAGGAGGGGCAGGATTGCAAGTACTGACAATATATTTTGTTGTCGGCGTACTGTGTGTGACTGCGTTTTTTGGTGTGTTTCTTGCCATGTCCGGGGCGGAAAGTGGGGCTGCTGCCAGGGGGGTGCCAGTTACAGCCTTTGTTGGCACCGTTAGGTATCCCGGCTGCATTGCTGGCCCTACTGTAATTGTGGACGCGGAGGTCTGATCGGCGGCGGCGGAAACCTTCTCTGCGGTTCCGCGGCCGGCTCCCAGGTCCTGGCCCACATTTTCCCTATCCTTGGGGGGGGCAGAGCCTAGCTCTGCGGCAGCCGAAGTGCTCGAGACGGCCGACGACGCGGCCCGCGGCAACAACAAGACGCGCTTTTTGTCGACAGCGGTTGACCGCTTCGACCCCAAAGCACCACTGGAGCTCGACATCCCGCAGTTGAAAGAGGAAACACGACAATTCTGCTGTCGGGCGTCTCCAAAAATATCCTGCCCGCCGTAATACCTTACTGCAGACCTTGACTGGGTCCCGCCGATGCTTTAATAAAAGCAAAGCCGTAGATTCCCCTGGTGTGTCACCCGTACAAGCGGGGGCCTATGACTGACAGCGCGCGAGTCAGAGGAGCAAGCTCAACCCTTGACTGCCACTCAGCGAGTGCCGGCGCAGCCGGGGTGGGGGTGCTTTATGGGCTCGGGTGCGGCGGCCGGTTGCGCGCGCGCCCCATTGGTCGGCGGCCGCAACAGGGCGAGCTGGTAAAGGTGCGGCGGCGGCTGGCGGCGGGTGCCACTGTGTGGGGAGACGCTGACTAGAGCGGAGCGCTTGCTACTGGTGTTGCTGCTGCCGTACGTTCGTTCGTTCGAGATGCCGCCCAAGACTAGCGGGAAGGCCGCCAAGAAGGCTGGCAAGGCGCAGAAGAACATTTCGAAGGGCGACAAGAAGAAGAAGCGCAAGAGGAAGGAGAGCTATGCCATCTACATCTACAAGGTGCTGAAGCAGGTGCACCCTGACACGGGCATCTCGTCGAAGGCGATGAGCATCATGAACAGCTTCGTGAACGACATTTTCGAGCGCATTGCGGCCGAGGCTTCTCGCCTGGCGCACTACAACAAGCGCTCGACCATCACGTCCCGCGAGATCCAGACCGCTGTGCGGCTGTTGCTGCCTGGCGAGCTGGCCAAGCACGCCGTGAGCGAGGGCACGAAGGCGGTGACCAAGTACACGAGCTCCAAGTAAGGAGGTGGCTCTGGAATGGAAGGAAGGAAGGAAGGAAGGAGAAGGCTCCTCCGTTGCGAGAGCGGCAAAACGGCCCTTTTCAGGGCCACCAACTTGCCTTTTGCGGGAAGGGCGGAATTGTTGTTGTTGTTGTTGTTGTTTGTGTGGACGGCTGTGATGTATGTGTGCATTTTGATTGTGGGTGGGGGGGGCGCGTCAAAGCGTGTTGCGGGGGACGGCCACGAGGTTGGTCGCCGTGGCGTGGAATGGTGGCACGCCTCGTTGGAGTGGTTTTGACCCATTGGTGTTGGTGTGTGTGTGTGTGTGTGTGTGTGTGTGTGTGTGTGTGTGTGTGTGTGTTAACCTGTCTGCGAGGGGGGACAGTGCGATCGGCGACTTTTGTGTCACCGTAACGACGGCCGTTTGCGGGTTTGTTTTTTGCACATCATACATGGCGAGGGTGAAATGTGAAATGTTTTTGTTTGGTTTTTTTTTTGCCGCCCACTATTCCCTTTGCTGTACGCCGAGTTTGACAATGGTGCGACGTAACTGCAGCGTGGAGGTGTGTGAGTGACGTTGAAATTGAACGTGCCATTAAGACGCATTGTTGTTGTATTGTACTGTACGTGTACGGCGACACGCACGATGATGTACCATTCGACTCTGATTTTTGATAGCCGTGTCTGACTGATTGCGTACGACGCACGCACACCGATGTCGTCATTCAAGATGCACGCGTGTCCAGTGCAGTACAGTAAGCGCGACGCTAGACGGCGGCGGCGGCGGCGGCGGCGGCGGCGGTCGTCGTCGTTTGTTTGGCGAATGTCTGTACACGTGTTTGTCTGTGTCCATCCGGTATGTATTTGTTTGTTTGAAAGTGTTTTGTGTGTCGGTGACGTGGTCCGATCCGTCGCCCCCTGAGTAACTGTCGATCGGCGCGATAGACCGGCGTCACGCAACTGAACCGAAGTCTTGGGCACACCCGTCATACTGTTGTACACCGTCGCGCTGAGAACGGTAACGAAAGGTTGACTTTGATCGGTCGAATGTCTGGGCAGAACGTGAGGAATGAGGCAAGAGTGCAAGGAGGGGGGGCAAAAGAGAGAGGAAGGGAAAAAGGGGAGAAGCGCATTCGTAGAGCAACGGAACGTTCCCGTGTCGGAGGCGTATTGGAGCCGCACTGAAATGCGTTTAACGGCGGCGCGGCTGCAAGTGTCTGCCGTGGTGAACGTTACCTTTGACGGCTGCATTGGGCTTTGCTTTTGCTTTCGCTTTCGCTTTCCCGGATGTACGTAACGTTTGTTGATATGGTTCTGAGGAAGAGTGTATGACAGTGCCGTGCCGTCCATGTTCGTGTGCCCTCCCATTGTGTGTATGCTATTGTCTGTGTACTTGAATGATGTATGTAGGTGTTAGTGGACATGTTTTACCAGTGGGGGGAAATGGATCGCCGATAGTTGGCGTCACTCTGTCACGGTCGAGATGACGCACCCTCCGTACAGAAAGGTGTCGAGAAAGTGTGTGTGTGTGTGTGTGTGTGTGTGTGCGTCCGTGAATTGGCAGTGTTTGGAGGTGGGCGTGCCCTGCATGTGGCCCGGAAGGCTGTTCGTTTGGCGGTAGTGTTGTGTGGACAGGGGAGGGGCATGCGTAACGCTGCTGGCATGGCATTTCGGGAGATGGGAGGGGGCAAACGAGGAGCGGCGGCCAAAGACGGGACGGGGAGGGGCGCGGTGTGGGTGGCTTGCGCCTGTGCTCGGCGTTGTGGTTTGTGCAAAAGAGGAGGAGAAAAACAATGAGTTGCCAGGGAGGGGAGCGGTGTTGTGTTGTGGTTGTCGTGGTGTAGCCGCAGACGCGGCTGTCAGTGAACGTGGCGAGACGGACGGATGCGCGGAGGGGCGGGGACGGCGCATTTCGCCGGTGCCGTGCCGTGCCATGCCTGAAAGCCGCGTGGTCGCTGTGTTGTTGTTGGCGTGGGGGCGAGGAGAGTACCGTACGGGTGTGCTTGTGCGCCGGAAATGGCACACTGCGCCTGCCCGTCTTGGAGGCTGATGGCTGTGGTGTGGAAATGGGGCGCGGTGATGTTGAAGCAGTTGAAGAACAGAAAAGAAACCAAGAAAACGGAAGGCGTGATGCGGCGGTGGTGGTTGAGAGCGGGAAAAACAAAACAAAACAAAAAAAGAACAACAAAAAAAAGAAGGAAAAACAACAAGAAACAAAAAAGAAAACAAAAAGTCTATCAATACTAAAATGTAAATGGAAATGGAAATGGACCCAGGTACATAACCTCCCTGCACAAATAGCAGAGAGTCCGATGATAATAAAAATGTGCCAGAATGTTAACGTCCCTACAAAACAAACCCAACGATAATATTAATGAAAGAATGAACCGTATGTAACATTGCAACAGACATAATGAAACCTGATAAATTGTATAAGGGCAGCAGCGTTGACCTTTGGCCCTGTATTCAGAATAAAAAGAGCCAAAGATCGTTACCCCAATGAAAAGAAGACACTGAAACACGTATGTAACGTAGCAGCGATGGCGAGACATTGTAGCATCTGTGACCAGAGAGTTTGCGCTGGACTGCGCGAGTGTTGCGAGCGGTTCTCAGTCAGTCAGTCAGTCAGTCAGTCAGTCGTTGCGAGTCTGTACTCTGTCAGTAGTCGTCATGCAGAGCGGTCGGTCAGTAGTAGCAGCCGAGTGCGGTTGTGTGATGTAGGCGGCCGGCAACACTGGTCAAGATGGTGAATAAGGTATACTGTTAATTAATATAATCATTAGATAATGAAAAGGTTTATTTATTGTAATTATTCTCCAACAAGTTCCCCAATAATAATTTTTATTTCAAAAGCATTTTTCAAACATTTAATTTTTTATTGAACTAAAGAGTTCGTTGCACTTCACATTTCATTCCACTTCTTTGAAGAAAAATTTCACTAAAATCACAAAAAAAAAGGAGAATATTATTATTTGCAATGCAGTTCCTCCAGGCGCTGCGCAACAACAAGAGCAGAAATGTGACATCCATTTATTCTGAGGTAAGACTGTAATTCTGATTGTTTTGCACAGGGCCAAAGACCGATATTTCGGTTTAATTGAAGTTTCTTGTCACTGAACGGACTTTAAATGTTGTGAAGAATTTATATTTGAGTCGGATTGCGAATTTCACATTTTTGTTGCCATTTTCAATACCTCTCATTGTGGGCGAGGTTACAATTAGCGCAATGTCCATTAGCATCCGTAAATAACATTGTCCATTATTTTAAATTTTGCGGGGAGGTTACAACACACAGACACCAAAAAAAAAAAAAAAAAAAAAAAAAAAGAAACAAAAAAATTGCATTTGTATCCGCTCCTCAATTGTAGATACCCCTTACACAGCTGTGTGCAATGAATGAGTGCTGGCTGGTAATTAATTGCACTCCTTGGAGGGAAATGCCATAGGAAGTAGTCTTTAAAAAGTGAATGTTTTTCGTTAAAAGACAAAAGTTACTTTAGAAAAAAGTAATAGTGGGGCTTTTGTTGTTGAAGAACATACGTTATCAGATTTGCGCAATGCAGCTTCACACTACCTTTTGATTATAACACAATATACTATATACATCGTCCCGAACCGTGACCAGAGTCGCGAGACGAGCAGAGCACGCCGCCGACGCCCGCTCAGTACAACCGTCCACCCGCTACTACTGTCGACCGACTACTACCTCTCCCGACTCGCGCTACAATATATATAACAACTGTTCCTGGCGACCCGGTGCGTGCCACTACTGTCGTCTGGCGCGGTCCAAGCGCCGACCAGCAACGATAAATAACTCTCTGGTCAGACGGAGATGCTGTCATGCCTCGCCATCGCTCTGGTAATGAATACATACGTGTTGCAGCGTGCGTACCACCGGAACACGCAGTGGCGGAGCCAAAGACTGTGTTGTCGAGGTCGAGTGCGAGCGGGAAGAGAGGCAGCGTCGGCACGGAGATGCAAGCGAGCGCGAGACGCACGGGGGCTGCGGCGTGGCGCGTTTGCGGTCGGCGCCTTTGGTGGCAACGGCCGGGACAAGCAGCGGTGTATGGTGTGGTGCGGGGCGGACAGGGGCGGCGGTGGACGGGGCGGAGGCGGCGCGACGACGGCATGGGGGCGAAAACGGGACGGGGGACGGCGGATGTTGAGAGGCGTCACGCGCGGACAGGACACAGACACAGAGACACACAGATTGGAAAGGGAGGGTGCGCGGTTAGTAGTTGGGAATGTGCGTACCGTGCGGGATGGGAGTGGGCGAGGAACACGGTCGTGGCCCCTGTTTTGGGTGCGTGTGATGACGTCGGTGTGTTGTGGGAAGGGAAGGTGCTGTGGCGGCGGCGCGTAATGGGCGTAGGCCGAAGAGAGAAAGGGAACGTGGGCAGTGTGTTGGCAAGCGTCGGTTCGACTGCGACGTTGATGGGCAGGGCAGGGCAAGGTTAATGGTGGTAGGAGTAGGCGTGTGGGCGCAAAAAATCTGCCGCTGCAGGCGGTGCCGTAACCGCCATGGGGCGGGAAGGAGAGAGGGCCAAAGAAAGAAAGAAAGAAAGAAAGAAAGAAAGAAAGAAAGAAAGAAAGAAAGAAAGAAGAAGAACGAAGGAAAAAAACAAAACAAAAAAAAGGAGGGGCGGGGGCGGGGGCGGGCGAAAGTGGAGAGGCGGTGGTGTGAGAAGGGCGGGGGCGGAAGGAAGGCAGGAAGGACAAGAGGCGAGGCGACGGCTTGCTTTGTGTATCGGTCGGTCTCTGGCTATGCTTCGTTTTCTGCAGCAGGGTCGGTGCGCGGCGTGGCTCGCGGCAGTGGGAACGCCTGGTGGCTGGACGGCCAGCAATGCGGTTGGATGGGCGGCCACAGCACCGCACCTGTGCCCGAGGAGGAGACGCTGGCGGCGGGCCCTGAGGTGAGGCCGGCTCGGCTGGGGCTGTGGATGTGTAGGTGTGCGCCGCTGCTGCAACAACGAGTAAAACGCGAGAAGAAGGGATGGCGGTAGAGAGAGGTAAAAAAAAAAAAAAAGGTCGTGTTGTGTTGATGCGCAGGCAGACGCGTACAGAGAGACGAGCCCGGTCTGCAGCAGGGTGTGGCCGTGCCGAGTGCAGAGCAGCGGCGGCTCGGTTCGGTTCGGCCCGGCCCGGCGGGCCGCGCTGTTGTCGCGAACGTGAGCGCCCCCTGGCGGGTGGCCGGAGGCGGCGCGGCGTGTTGGACGTGTGGCTGGTGGCAGTGCACAATTTGCGAGTGGCTGGCGGTGTGGTGTGGCGGTTGGCGCGTCGGGCGGCGGAGAGGTATGTGTTGCGGGCGCCCTTTGCTGCGCTGCGTCGTTGCGTGTGCCGTACAGGGCGGGCGCTTGTCGACTGTGTGGGCGGTGTGGCGAATTGGCGTGAAACGGCTGCCGAGAGGTGTGTGGTAGCGAGAGCCGGTCGTTGTCAGTGCGAAGGGGAATGTGCGTGCGTTTGGCGGTTTCGGTGTGCTTTTTGCGGCGTGAGAGTGGGAATTAGTGGGGCCGGCTGTTGTGTTGGTTCCTTGTGTCTTGTGTCGCGTAGCTTGATGGCAACGTGGAAGGACGCCGGTTTCGTTTCGAGCCTTGCGTGTGGTTGTCGACGTTGACTGGTTGGCGTGTGCCGATGCACGTGCATGTGTGGGTCGCGAGTGCGTTTTTGGCTGGGTGTGTGTGTGTGTGTTTTGGGGGGGAAGGGGGAGGCGGTGGTGAAAGTGCAGTCGTTGCCACGGGCGTCGTCGGGTGGGGCTGGGGCTGTGCGTCGTGGCGGAAAGGTGGTAGGTTGCGGGAAGCGAGCCCGTCGTTGACGGTGTCGCGTGAGTTGTGAATCGAGTGGGGCGCGGGGCGCGGGACAGGAGCAGCGTGCCGCTGCGTCGTGGTCGTCAGCAGAGGCTGTGCGTGTGCTTGTCCTTTTTGTGGGCGGTTCGTGCGAGGCGTTTTTGTTTTGTGTTGCCCTAGTTGTTAGTTTATTTTGGTTGTTGTTTGTTATTTTGAGACGACGACTGGTTGGTGGCGTGCGCGCGAAGTGGCGGTGTGCGCTTCCCGTGTCGTTTTGTTTTTGTGTGTTTTTTTTTTTTTTTTGCACTGGGCCCCGGGGGGTGGGTGGGTGGGTGGGTGGGTGGGTGCGTGCGTGTGTGTCGATTGCCGGCTGGCGAAAGGTGCGCCATCGGCGGGGTGGGTCGCCGGCACAAGTAGAGGCGGCGGCGGCGGCGTTGTTGCTGTTGTTGTGTGGTGTTTGTTTTGTTCGGCTGTGTTGCGGTGCGTGTGAATGGTGGTGCAAAAGCGCTGGCGTCGGGGCTGCGACTGCGACGGCGGCGAGCCGCGGGCGCGCATGATAGTGATGTTGTGAACAGCGGCTGTGTACGGTAGTGGTGTTGTTGTAGCACGACGTGCATCCGGGCCGGCGCGGAAAGCGCAGTTGCGGGCGGTTGCCCTTCGGTGCCAGCCATGTCGCGTGAGCGGCGGGTTGCTCTGGTGTGGACACGTGGTGCTCTGGGTTGTTGTGTGGTGCCCTTTGGCCGGTGGGGGTGGTTCGCGTGTGTCTCGTTCGCGCTCGGTATCTGGTCGTGGTCGTGCTGCTCCCCCGTCTGTCGGCGGTTTTCGACGTCGTCTGTACGTTTTTGTTCGTTTGCGGCGTGCCTGCCGACGTCGTCCCGTCGCGACCTTTCAACCGAAAGTGTGGCGCCCGAAGGTGAACGAACGCAACCCTGACCTCGGCGCTTTACGCTGAGCCGAGCGAACCGAACCTAACCCTGTGGTGTGGCGAGGTGAGCTCAGCCTGTGAGCCCCTAACGTCTACGTAAGGTAAGCTGTCCGGCTCACGCCTCACGGTTTGAACGCTTTTGTAACCTACGTTTGACGCTTCTTAGCCTAGCACTGACCCCTTAACCTAACGTGTAACCTAACCTAACCTAACCTAACCTAACCTAACCTCTGACGCCTGACGTGTTTGAATGCTTAACCTAAGTTTGACGCTTAACCTAACCCAAGTCCCCTTAACCTAACCCACGTCCACCTAACCTAACGTAACCCAACCTAGACGTGTAAACGTAATGTGTAACGCGTAACGTGTAAGGTCGGCTGTCGTGTGTGCTGACGGCAGATTGGGTTGGTCTGTAGATTCGGATTGCGGTTTGCCTCGGTCGAGGGGTTGGGTCGGAAGCGGCGAGGGGCGGCGGCGCCTGTTGCGCAGGCGGCGTCCGTTTGCGGCGGGCAATTGTTGAGAAACGGCTGTGAATGTTGGCGGGCGAGAGGAGGAGGACGGCGCGCGATGTGGCCCGACGGCTGCGGGCCGATCGGGAAACGGCGGGAGGGCGACGGAAGGCGATGGGGCGGCGGAGGCGCGTTTGCACGGCCGTCATCGCCGCACGCCTCGGCTTGTGTGGCTGTGGCGCCGGCCGCGCTGGCCGGGCTGCCGCGGCGACGGTGTGGGAGTTTTGCCGAAGGTTTGGCCATTGTGGCGGGTCGTCGGCTGGGGCTGTGGGGGCGGCATTTGGGCGGGGGCGGCGATTCTCGGCGGGCCGACCCAGGCTGTAGCGCGCGGTAGCTGCAGTTTGGCCGTGGTTTGCGGCGCTGCCGTGGCGACTGGTTGGCGACTGTGGTGTGGCTGTGTGTAGCCCCATCCTCGGTGGTTTGAAAGGCGCGGGCGGTTGTGGCGCAGGTTTGGGGCTGCTCCGCACAGGCTGTCGGACGTTGGGCGGTAGCAAGCGCGGGAGGCGCGGCGCGGCGGCGCGCAGAGTGGCGGCCGCTCTCTCGGCCGTCCGCGCCCGCCCGCGACACTGGCTGGGCCTTGTGATTCTCTGCTCTGCTGCTGTGCTGTGCTGTGCTGTGCTTGCGTGCCTGCCGTCCGTCCCGCTCGCTCTCGCTCTCGCTGTGTGTTACGCGCGTCGTCGAAATGGCAGATCAGGCGGCTACGAACGAGACTGCTGCGGCACCCGCCGCCACCGGCACTACGAAGAAGGCCAAGTCTGCGTCGTCTGCGAAGAAGCCGCGCGCCAAGCCTGCGCACCCGCGCACCTCTGAGATGGTGACGGCCGCCATCAAGAGTCTGAAGGAGCGCGGCGGGTCGTCGCTGCAGGCGATCAAGAAGTACATAGCCGCGCACTACAAGCTGGACGCGGAGAAGCTGGCGCCGTTTATCAAGAAGTACCTCAAGTCGGCCGTCGTGGCGGGCGAGCTGGTGCAGACGAAGGGGAAGGGCGCGTCCGGCTCGTTCAAGCTTGCCGGCGCCGGCGGCGGGGGGGCGGCCGAGGGCGGCAAGGCCCGTGCTGGCGGTGCCAAGAAGAAGCGCGCCGCTCCGGCCAGCAAGGAGAAGAAGGGCGCCCGTGCGGCCGGCGCAAAGAAGGCTGGTGGCGTGAAGGCGGCGACCGGTCGGAAGGCGGGCGCCGCCAAGAAGGCGTCTGCGGCGTCGGCCGCTCCCGCGGGTGCGAAGAAGGCGGCTGCGGCCAAGCCGGCCAAGGCCAAGTCGCCGTCGAAGGCGAAGAAGGCCGCCAAGGTTCCGACGAAGAAGCCGAAGGCGCCGCGCCCGAAGAAGGCGACGACGCCGTCTAAGGCGAAGGCTTCGCCCAAGAAGAAGAAGTAGAGTAGAGTAGAGTAGAGGAGAAAGAGATGGGAGAAAGGAAGGGTTTGGCGCTTGACTCCGTCGTCCCCACCCCCCGTCGTCGTCTAGTGGCGCGCAAGAGACGCGCGGCCCAAAACGGCCCTTCTCAGGGCCATCAAAGCACGTCGGGGAAGGTTTTGATTGTCGTGTTGCGTTTGGTGTGGGTGTCTTTGTGTATGCCCGTGGGGGATGCTGTTTGCGTGCCGTGGTGGATGGATTGCGGGGGTCGGTGGCGGGTGTGGGCGGCGGTAGCGGTAAGCGGTGTTGTTGTTGTTGTCGTCGTGGTTGATTGTCGCCGTGTTTGTGGCGGCGGCCGACGGTTGGTTTTCTGTCACGTTGTTTTGTTTGAATACGTTGGTTGGCTTGCCTGCGTTCGTTCTTCTCGGATGTCTGTCTTGTCGAGTCGTGTCTGGTCTTTGTTTTGTTCCTTTGTGTGTGTGTGTGTGTGTGTTATGTTTTGCAACGGGGGGCACGTTGAGATGTGGAAGGAGTCGGCGGGGATTTCGGTGGCGTTGGAGAGCGAGCGAGCGAGCGAGCGCGCCTGCCTGGCCGTTGGCCGTCGGAGTGGAGTGCGGGTTGTTTTTGTTTTCGAAACGAAAGCGGCGGCCGGCCAGCCACCCGTGCGGTGTGACGTCGGCCGTTGGGTATTGTGCGCTTTGAGCGCCGGGGAGGGATGATGTGTGATTGTTGCGCGCTGCTAGCAGGCAGGCAGAGTGAGCGGGTGTGGCGGGCGGACGGGAAGTGGTGGTTGTTGTTTTTGGGTTGCGGGGCGAGAGGCAGGCGACCGACAAAGTTTGCTCGCGACGGAGAGATGTTAGTGGCCCTGAAAAGGGCCGTTTTTGTTTGTGCGGTGCGGTGCCGCGGCGCGGTTTAGGCGCGCTCGCCGCGGATGCGGCGCGCGAGCTGGATGTCCTTGGGCATGATGGTGACGCGCTTGGCGTGGATTGCGCACAGGTTGGTGTCTTCGAAGAGGCCGACGAGGTAGGCCTCGCTGGCCTCCTGCAGGGCCATGACTGCGGAGCTCTGGAAGCGCAGGTCGGTCTTGAAGTCCTGGGCGATCTCGCGCACTAGGCGCTGGAATGGCAGCTTGCGGATGAGCAGCTCTGTGCTCTTCTGGTAGCGCCTGATTTCTCGCAGGGCGACGGTGCCCGGCCTGTAGCGGTGGGGCTTCTTGACGCCTCCGGTGGCGGGCGCGCTCTTCCTCGCCGCCTTGGTGGCGAGCTGTTTGCGCGGCGCCTTTCCGCCGGTGGACTTGCGGGCCGTTTGCTTTGTGCGGGCCATAGCGGTAGCGGAGCGGCGTGCGTGGAGGTTAGGTGCGGCGCGGCGTCCGGTGCTGCCTTGACAACGGGCCCGCGCGCCTCCGTGCTGCGCTTATATGCCCTCGGTTGCGCGTGGTGGGGGGAGGGCGGGCCAGAGTCTATATAGGGGGGCGGCGGGCGCGCTGGGCGCAGACCGTAGCCGACTCGCCAGCCGCTGCAGCTGCTGTTTGTGCACGTTGTTGCTTTGCCCGAGGAAGGAAGGATGACAGGCCGCGGCAAGGGAGGAAAGGGGCTCGGCAAGGGTGGCGCCAAGCGGCACCGCAAGGTGTTGCGCGACAACATCCAGGGCATCACGAAGCCCGCCATCCGCCGCCTGGCTCGCAGGGGCGGCGTGAAGCGCATCTCTGGTCTGATCTACGAGGAGACCCGCGGGGTGCTGAAGGTGTTCCTGGAGAACGTGATCCGCGACGCGGTGACGTACACTGAGCACGCCAAGCGCAAGACTGTGACGGCCATGGACGTGGTGTACGCCCTGAAGAGGCAGGGGCGCACCCTGTACGGTTTCGGCGGTTAGGCTGCGTCGCAGCGGGCGCTGGCCTTCCCGCGGCCGTGCTTGTGGGTGGGAGAGACTAGAAAACGGCCCTTTTCAGGGCCACCACACTGTTCGGAAGTTGAAAAGTGCGAAAGAGTCTGTGTTGTTTGTTTGTTTCTTTCTTTCCGTTTGAGCGACGTGATGTGACTGGGAGGGGAGAAGGAAAGGAAACGTGTCATGTGGCTGGCTGTGTGTGGAGCTGCTTCGTTTGTGTTTGTTATTGTGTGTCGTTGTATCGATCGCGACGGAGATGGCGGGCTGTGTGTTGTTGTGCGAGAGGCGGTGATTATTTGCTTGCGTGGTTTGGCCCTGTGTGTTTGCGGCGGCGTTGGGGTTTCCGAGGCAAGGCGTGTGGGCATAGGCGGCCGGATCAGCTGTTTCGTTCGTGTCGACGGCCGTTGCGCGCGGGAGTGGAGGGCGGTGTGTCGACACGCCTCCCTGTAACAATGGTCGTCATTATTGCTGCCGTTGTCGTTTGGAAGGCGACTGCGACCGTGCAAAAATGAATGTGTGTGTGTGTGTGTGTTGGGCCACACGGGCTGTGTGGACGACAAGATGGCGGACGTGCGCCGGCGGCGGCTGTGCAAAGTTAAAACAAAACAAGGTGCGGCGAGGACGACTGAAATTTTGCTTTGGACGTAGGTTTGTGTGGTGGCCCTGAAAAGGGCCGATTGTTGTGGGCCGAGCCGAGCCGGCAAAGCGCGTTGCGATTGCCTGGCCTCCTTTAGGCCTTCTTCTCGGTCTTCTTTGGCAGCAGGACGGCCTGGATGTTGGGCAGGACACCACCCTGTGCGATGGTGACGCCCGACAGGAGCTTGTTGAGCTCCTCGTCGTTGCGGATGGCAAGCTGCAGGTGGCGCGGGATGATGCGCGTCTTCTTGTTGTCGCGGGCCGCGTTTCCGGCCAGCTCGAGCACCTCAGCCGCGAGGTACTCCATGACGGCGGCGAGGTAGACGGGCGCCCCGGCGCCGACGCGCTCTGCGTAGTTTCCCTTGCGCAGGAGGCGGTGGATTCTGCCGACCGGGAACTGGAGCCCAGCCCTGCTTGAGCGGGACTTTGACTTGCCCTTGACTTTGCCTCCCTTTCCGCGTCCGGACATGGCGATGGGCTAGCGACGGTGCACACGAAACGGAAACGAAAAACGACCGGTGCGAGCGGCAGCGAGTCGAGCAGCGGAGTGCGTGCCGGCGCACAGTCTCGCACAGTCTTCGAGATCACGGACTTCCTCGGTCCGGTGGTGACGGAGGCTAAGCAGCGATGCTGCTGTTCCTCCTTAAACTGCTCAGGTGTTGTCAGGGTGGCCTCTCGATGGGGTGGGCCTCTTGCTACTTCGCTGGTTTGACTGGCGAAGTAGACGGTTTCTGGCATAATACATGCATGAAGTCTGGATTCTGTTCAATGAATCGGTTCATTCCTTCCATAGTGAAGTTCTTCTCGAGCTCTTGGAATTGCTGGTATGCTGGATGCTGTTGTATTTCTGGGCGAACATCCCCAGCCGCCGCGCCCCAGGCTGAGACCACAAAGATGTGTTCCCAGTCCGCGGGCGTGAAGACAGGGTGTTGATTGATGATGGCCAGGTCCTTCCTCGATACCAGTCCCCTAAGACCCTTGTTGTTCCTCACTGGTCCGTAAGGCTGGTGAGGAAGGGCCGGTTTCGTCCTGTCGGGCGGAGTAAATGGGTAGGGGTTGTCAAAGTGCGGGTAGGTGCCGTCCCGAAGAGACGCGGCGATCTTCTGCAGCACAGGCCGAACGCTGTGCTCCGTGGGGAGCGGCAGGCATTCAGTCACCGTCTCAGCAAGTGGTGCTGTCACAGTGTGCGTCTCTTCGTCGTGTGCCCGCGGCTCGACCTCCCCGTCGGGAGGGAGAGCAGGCTGCTCCACTTCAATGTCCATGGGTGCTTCCGGTCCGCCCGTCACGTTGACTGGCGGCGCTGGTGGCTCCGTTTGAGTGGAGGCGTCAACCCCCGCTGACCGACTCGCAGTGGAGCTGGCGGTGGGAGTAGCCGTCTTCCTAAGGACCCGCAGCTCCTCACGCAGCTGTTGCAGCTGGCGGTGAACAGCCGCGAGTTCCTCCCTCATGGCGGCCCTCTCGGCCGCGAGCGCGGTGTGGAAGGCGGCTAGTGCGTCGTCCGTGGCGGCTTCGCGGCGGCACGATCCACCACCCTCGCGGGAGCGGGGGGGTGGGGCGTCCGTCTCGACGCCACGTGCCGTTGCAGGGCGTGGGGCGGCCATCTTGCGTCTGTAGCCCCGCACGTAGGCGCAGCTGCGCGAGTTTGCGGCGTGGGCACCGCCGCAATTCACGCACTTGGCAGCCGCGTCGCGGGGCTTGGTGCAGTTACGTGTATCATGCGCCTCAGCACACTTCAGACACGCTAATGTGCCCCTGCACACTTTAGCGATGTGCCCCATTCTTTGGCACTTAAAGCATTGTTGCTCGGAGCGCTGTTTCCTCTTCGGGCGCCGTCTGCGTCCGCTGTCGTTGCCGATGGCATCGGCCAGGAGTTCCAGCGCGGCCACAATCTTGCTGCCCTTCCTACGTCCAGCCATGACGTATCGCGTCGCGTCTCGTGCGTGCGTGCCGGCGCAGCCGGGGTGGGGGTGCTTTATGGGCTCGGGTGCGGCGGCCGGTTGCGCGCGCGCCCCATTGGTCGGCGGCCGCAACAGGGCGAGCTGGTAAAGGTGCGGCGGCGGCTGGCGGCGGGTGCCACTGTGTGGGGAGACGCTGACTAGAGCGGAGCGCTTGCTACTGGTGTTGCTGCTGCCGTACGTTCGTTCGTTCGAGATGCCGCCCAAGACTAGCGGGAAGGCCGCCAAGAAGGCTGGCAAGGCGCAGAAGAACATTTCGAAGGGCGACAAGAAGAAGAAGCGCAAGAGGAAGGAGAGCTATGCCATCTACATCTACAAGGTGCTGAAGCAGGTGCACCCTGACACGGGCATCTCGTCGAAGGCGATGAGCATCATGAACAGCTTCGTGAACGACATTTTCGAGCGCATTGCGGCCGAGGCTTCTCGCCTGGCGCACTACAACAAGCGCTCGACCATCACGTCCCGCGAGATCCAGACCGCTGTGCGGCTGTTGCTGCCTGGCGAGCTGGCCAAGCACGCCGTGAGCGAGGGCACGAAGGCGGTGACCAAGTACACGAGCTCCAAGTAAGGAGGTGGCTCTGGAATGGAAGGAAGGAAGGAAGGAAGGAGAAGGCTCCTCCGTTGCGAGAGCGGCAAAACGGCCCTTTTCAGGGCCACCAACTTGCCTTTTGCGGGAAGGGCGGAATTGTTGTTGTTGTTGTTGTTGTTTGTGTGGACGGCTGTGATGTATGTGTGCATTTTGATTGTGGGTGGGGGGGGCGCGTCAAAGCGTGTTGCGGGGGACGGCCACGAGGTTGGTCGCCGTGGCGTGGAATGGTGGCACGCCTCGTTGGAGTGGTTTTGACCCATTGGTGTTGGTGTGTGTGTGTGTGTGTGTGTGTGTGTGTGTGTGTGTGTGTGTGTGTGTGTTAACCTGTCTGCGAGGGGGGACAGTGCGATCGGCGACTTTTGTGTCACCGTAACGACGGCCGTTTGCGGGTTTGTTTTTTGCACATCATACATGGCGAGGGTGAAATGTGAAATGTTTTTGTTTGGTTTTTTTTTTTGCCGCCCACTATTCCCTTTGCTGTACGCCGAGTTTGACAATGGTGCGACGTAACTGCAGCGTGGAGGTGTGTGAGTGACGTTGAAATTGAACGTGCCATTAAGACGCATTGTTGTTGTATTGTACTGTACGTGTACGGCGACACGCACGATGATGTACCATTCGACTCTGATTTTTGATAGCCGTGTCTGACTGATTGCGTACGACGCACGCACACCGATGTCGTCATTCAAGATGCACGCGTGTCCAGTGCAGTACAGTAAGCGCGACGCTAGACGGCGGCGGCGGCGGCGGCGGCGGCGGCGGTCGTCGTCGTTTGTTTGGCGAATGTCTGTACACGTGTTTGTCTGTGTCCATCCGGTATGTATTTGTTTGTTTGAAAGTGTTTTGTGTGTCGGTGACGTGGTCCGATCCGTCGCCCCCTGAGTAACTGTCGATCGGCGCGATAGACCGGCGTCACGCAACTGAACCGAAGTCTTGGGCACACCCGTCATACTGTTGTACACCGTCGCGCTGAGAACGGTAACGAAAGGTTGACTTTGATCGGTCGAATGTCTGGGCAGAACGTGAGGAATGAGGCAAGAGTGCAAGGAGGGGGGGCAAAAGAGAGAGGAAGGGAAAAAGGGGAGAAGCGCATTCGTAGAGCAACGGAACGTTCCCGTGTCGGAGGCGTATTGGAGCCGCACTGAAATGCGTTTAACGGCGGCGCGGCTGCAAGTGTCTGCCGTGGTGAACGTTACCTTTGACGGCTGCATTGGGCTTTGCTTTTGCTTTCGCTTTCGCTTTCCCGGATGTACGTAACGTTTGTTGATATGGTTCTGAGGAAGAGTGTATGACAGTGCCGTGCCGTCCATGTTCGTGTGCCCTCCCATTGTGTGTATGCTATTGTCTGTGTACTTGAATGATGTATGTAGGTGTTAGTGGACATGTTTTACCAGTGGGGGGAAATGGATCGCCGATAGTTGGCGTCACTCTGTCACGGTCGAGATGACGCACCCTCCGTACAGAAAGGTGTCGAGAAAGTGTGTGTGTGTGTGTGTGTGTGTGTGTGTGCGTCCGTGAATTGGCAGTGTTTGGAGGTGGGCGTGCCCTGCATGTGGCCCGGAAGGCTGTTCGTTTGGCGGTAGTGTTGTGTGGACAGGGGAGGGGCATGCGTAACGCTGCTGGCATGGCATTTCGGGAGATGGGAGGGGGCAAACGAGGAGCGGCGGCCAAAGACGGGACGGGGAGGGGCGCGGTGTGGGTGGCTTGCGCCTGTGCTCGGCGTTGTGGTTTGTGCAAAAGAGGAGGAGAAAAACAATGAGTTGCCAGGGAGGGGAGCGGTGTTGTGTTGTGGTTGTCGTGGTGTAGCCGCAGACGCGGCTGTCAGTGAACGTGGCGAGACGGACGGATGCGCGGAGGGGCGGGGGCGGCGCATTTCGCCGGTGCCGTGCCGTGCCATGCCTGAAAGCCGCGTGGTCGCTGTGTTGTTGTTGGCGTGGGGGCGAGGAGAGTACCGTACGGGTGTGCTTGTGCGCCGGAAATGGCACACTGCGCCTGCCCGTCTTGGAGGCTGATGGCTGTGGTGTGGAAATGGGGCGCGGTGATGTTGAAGCAGTTGAAGAACAGAAAAGAAACCAAGAAAACGGAAGGCGTGATGCGGCGGTGGTGGTTGAGAGCGGGAAAAACAAAACAAAACAAAAAAAGAACAACAAAAAAAAGAAGGAAAAACAACAAGAAACAAAAAAGAAAACAAAAAGTCTATCAATACTAAAATGTAAATGGAAATGGAAATGGACCCAGGTACATAACCTCCCTGCACAAATAGCAGAGAGTCCGATGATAATAAAAATGTGCCAGAATGTTAACGTCCCTACAAAACAAACCCAACGATAATATTAATGAAAGAATGAACCGTATGTAACATTGCAACAGACATAATGAAACCTGATAAATTGTATAAGGGCAGCAGCGTTGACCTTTGGCCCTGTATTCAGAATAAAAAGAGCCAAAGATCGTTACCCCAATGAAAAGAAGACACTGAAACACGTATGTAACGTAGCAGCGATGGCGAGACATTGTAGCATCTGTGACCAGAGAGTTTGCGCTGGACTGCGCGAGTGTTGCGAGCGGTTCTCAGTCAGTCAGTCAGTCAGTCAGTCAGTCGTTGCGAGTCTGTACTCTGTCAGTAGTCGTCATGCAGAGCGGTCGGTCAGTAGTAGCAGCCGAGTGCGGTTGTGTGATGTAGGCGGCCGGCAACACTGGTCAAGATGGTGAATAAGGTATACTGTTAATTAATATAATCATTAGATAATGAAAAGGTTTATTTATTGTAATTATTCTCCAACAAGTTCCCCAATAATAATTTTTATTTCAAAAGCATTTTTCAAACATTTAATTTTTTATTGAACTAAAGAGTTCGTTGCACTTCACATTTCATTCCACTTCTTTGAAGAAAAATTTCACTAAAATCACAAAAAAAAAGGAGAATATTATTATTTGCAATGCAGTTCCTCCAGGCGCTGCGCAACAACAAGAGCAGAAATGTGACATCCATTTATTCTGAGGTAAGACTGTAATTCTGATTGTTTTGCACAGGGCCAAAGACCGATATTTCGGTTTAATTGAAGTTTCTTGTCACTGAACGGACTTTAAATGTTGTGAAGAATTTATATTTGAGTCGGATTGCGAATTTCACATTTTTGTTGCCATTTTCAATACCTCTCATTGTGGGCGAGGTTACAATTAGCGCAATGTCCATTAGCATCCGTAAATAACATTGTCCATTATTTTAAATTTTGCGGGGAGGTTACAACACACAGACACCAAAAAAAAAAAAAAAAAAAAAAAAAAAGAAACAAAAAAATTGCATTTGTATCCGCTCCTCAATTGTAGATACCCCTTACACAGCTGTGTGCAATGAATGAGTGCTGGCTGGTAATTAATTGCACTCCTTGGAGGGAAATGCCATAGGAAGTAGTCTTTAAAAAGTGAATGTTTTTCGTTAAAAGACAAAAGTTACTTTAGAAAAAAGTAATAGTGGGGCTTTTGTTGTTGAAGAACATACGTTATCAGATTTGCGCAATGCAGCTTCACACTACCTTTTGATTATAACACAATATACTATATACATCGTCCCGAACCGTGACCAGAGTCGCGAGACGAGCAGAGCACGCCGCCGACGCCCGCTCAGTACAACCGTCCACCCGCTACTACTGTCGACCGACTACTACCTCTCCCGACTCGCGCTACAATATATATAACAACTGTTCCTGGCGACCCGGTGCGTGCCACTACTGTCGTCTGGCGCGGTCCAAGCGCCGACCAGCAACGATAAATAACTCTCTGGTCAGACGGAGATGCTGTCATGCCTCGCCATCGCTCTGGTAATGAATACATACGTGTTGCAGCGTGCGTACCACCGGAACACGCAGTGGCGGAGCCAAAGACTGTGTTGTCGAGGTCGAGTGCGAGCGGGAAGAGAGGCAGCGTCGGCACGGAGATGCAAGCGAGCGCGAGACGCACGGGGGCTGCGGCGTGGCGCGTTTGCGGTCGGCGCCTTTGGTGGCAACGGCCGGGACAAGCAGCGGTGTATGGTGTGGTGCGGGGCGGACAGGGGCGGCGGTGGACGGGGCGGAGGCGGCGCGACGACGGCATGGGGGCGAAAACGGGACGGGGGACGGCGGATGTTGAGAGGCGTCACGCGCGGACAGGACACAGACACAGAGACACACAGATTGGAAAGGGAGGGTGCGCGGTTAGTAGTTGGGAATGTGCGTACCGTGCGGGATGGGAGTGGGCGAGGAACACGGTCGTGGCCCCTGTTTTGGGTGCGTGTGATGACGTCGGTGTGTTGTGGGAAGGGAAGGTGCTGTGGCGGCGGCGCGTAATGGGCGTAGGCCGAAGAGAGAAAGGGAACGTGGGCAGTGTGTTGGCAAGCGTCGGTTCGACTGCGACGTTGATGGGCAGGGCAGGGCAAGGTTAATGGTGGTAGGAGTAGGCGTGTGGGCGCAAAAAATCTGCCGCTGCAGGCGGTGCCGTAACCGCCATGGGGCGGGAAGGAGAGAGGGCCAAAGAAAGAAAGAAAGAAAGAAAGAAAGAAAGAAAGAAAGAAAGAAAGAAAGAAAGAAGAAAACGAAGGAAAAAAACAAAACAAAAAAAAGGAGGGGCGGGGGCGGGGGCGGGCGAAAGTGGAGAGGCGGTGGTGTGAGAAGGGCGGGGGCGGAAGGAAGGCAGGAAGGACAAGAGGCGAGGCGACGGCTTGCTTTGTGTATCGGTCGGTCTCTGGCTATGCTTCGTTTTCTGCAGCAGGGTCGGTGCGCGGCGTGGCTCGCGGCAGTGGGAACGCCTGGTGGCTGGACGGCCAGCAATGCGGTTGGATGGGCGGCCACAGCACCGCACCTGTGCCCGAGGAGGAGACGCTGGCGGCGGGCCCTGAGGTGAGGCCGGCTCGGCTGGGGCTGTGGATGTGTAGGTGTGCGCCGCTGCTGCAACAACGAGTAAAACGCGAGAAGAAGGGATGGCGGTAGAGAGAGGTAAAAAAAAAAAAAAAGGTCGTGTTGTGTTGATGCGCAGGCAGACGCGTACAGAGAGACGAGCCCGGTCTGCAGCAGGGTGTGGCCGTGCCGAGTGCAGAGCAGCGGCGGCTCGGTTCGGTTCGGCCCGGCCCGGCGGGCCGCGCTGTTGTCGCGAACGTGAGCGCCCCCTGGCGGGTGGCCGGAGGCGGCGCGGCGTGTTGGACGTGTGGCTGGTGGCAGTGCACAATTTGCGAGTGGCTGGCGGTGTGGTGTGGCGGTTGGCGCGTCGGGCGGCGGAGAGGTATGTGTTGCGGGCGCCCTTTGCTGCGCTGCGTCGTTGCGTGTGCCGTACAGGGCGGGCGCTTGTCGACTGTGTGGGCGGTGTGGCGAATTGGCGTGAAACGGCTGCCGAGAGGTGTGTGGTAGCGAGAGCCGGTCGTTGTCAGTGCGAAGGGGAATGTGCGTGCGTTTGGCGGTTTCGGTGTGCTTTTTGCGGCGTGAGAGTGGGAATTAGTGGGGCCGGCTGTTGTGTTGGTTCCTTGTGTCTTGTGTCGCGTAGCTTGATGGCAACGTGGAAGGACGCCGGTTTCGTTTCGAGCCTTGCGTGTGGTTGTCGACGTTGACTGGTTGGCGTGTGCCGATGCACGTGCATGTGTGGGTCGCGAGTGCGTTTTTGGCTGGGTGTGTGTGTGTGTGTGTTTTGGGGGGGAAGGGGGAGGCGGTGGTGAAAGTGCAGTCGTTGCCACGGGCGTCGTCGGGTGGGGCTGGGGCTGTGCGTCGTGGCGGAAAGGTGGTAGGTTGCGGGAAGCGAGCCCGTCGTTGACGGTGTCGCGTGAGTTGTGAATCGAGTGGGGCGCGGGGCGCGGGACAGGAGCAGCGTGCCGCTGCGTCGTGGTCGTCAGCAGAGGCTGTGCGTGTGCTTGTCCTTTTTGTGGGCGGTTCGTGCGAGGCGTTTTTGTTTTGTGTTGCCCTAGTTGTTAGTTTATTTTGGTTGTTGTTTGTTATTTTGAGACGACGACTGGTTGGTGGCGTGCGCGCGAAGTGGCGGTGTGCGCTTCCCGTGTCGTTTTGTTTTTGTGTGTTTTTTTTTTTTTTTTGCACTGGGCCCCGGGGGGTGGGTGGGTGGGTGGGTGGGTGGGTGCGTGCGTGTGTGTCGATTGCCGGCTGGCGAAAGGTGCGCCATCGGCGGGGTGGGTCGCCGGCACAAGTAGAGGCGGCGGCGGCGGCGTTGTTGCTGTTGTTGTGTGGTGTTTGTTTTGTTCGGCTGTGTTGCGGTGCGTGTGAATGGTGGTGCAAAAGCGCTGGCGTCGGGGCTGCGACTGCGACGGCGGCGAGCCGCGGGCGCGCATGATAGTGATGTTGTGAACAGCGGCTGTGTACGGTAGTGGTGTTGTTGTAGCACGACGTGCATCCGGGCCGGCGCGGAAAGCGCAGTTGCGGGCGGTTGCCCTTCGGTGCCAGCCATGTCGCGTGAGCGGCGGGTTGCTCTGGTGTGGACACGTGGTGCTCTGGGTTGTTGTGTGGTGCCCTTTGGCCGGTGGGGGTGGTTCGCGTGTGTCTCGTTCGCGCTCGGTATCTGGTCGTGGTCGTGCTGCTCCCCCGTCTGTCGGCGGTTTTCGACGTCGTCTGTACGTTTTTGTTCGTTTGCGGCGTGCCTGCCGACGTCGTCCCGTCGCGACCTTTCAACCGAAAGTGTGGCGCCCGAAGGTGAACGAACGCAACCCTGACCTCGGCGCTTTACGCTGAGCCGAGCGAACCGAACCTAACCCTGTGGTGTGGCGAGGTGAGCTCAGCCTGTGAGCCCCTAACGTCTACGTAAGGTAAGCTGTCCGGCTCACGCCTCACGGTTTGAACGCTTTTGTAACCTACGTTTGACGCTTCTTAGCCTAGCACTGACCCCTTAACCTAACGTGTAACCTAACCTAACCTAACCTAACCTAACCTAACCTCTGACGCCTGACGTGTTTGAATGCTTAACCTAAGTTTGACGCTTAACCTAACCCAAGTCCCCTTAACCTAACCCACGTCCACCTAACCTAACGTAACCCAACCTAGACGTGTAAACGTAATGTGTAACGCGTAACGTGTAAGGTCGGCTGTCGTGTGTGCTGACGGCAGATTGGGTTGGTCTGTAGATTCGGATTGCGGTTTGCCTCGGTCGAGGGGTTGGGTCGGAAGCGGCGAGGGGCGGCGGCGCCTGTTGCGCAGGCGGCGTCCGTTTGCGGCGGGCAATTGTTGAGAAACGGCTGTGAATGTTGGCGGGCGAGAGGAGGAGGACGGCGCGCGATGTGGCCCGACGGCTGCGGGCCGATCGGGAAACGGCGGGAGGGCGACGGAAGGCGATGGGGCGGCGGAGGCGCGTTTGCACGGCCGTCATCGCCGCACGCCTCGGCTTGTGTGGCTGTGGCGCCGGCCGCGCTGGCCGGGCTGCCGCGGCGACGGTGTGGGAGTTTTGCCGAAGGTTTGGCCATTGTGGCGGGTCGTCGGCTGGGGCTGTGGGGGCGGCATTTGGGCGGGGGCGGCGATTCTCGGCGGGCCGACCCAGGCTGTAGCGCGCGGTAGCTGCAGTTTGGCCGTGGTTTGCGGCGCTGCCGTGGCGACTGGTTGGCGACTGTGGTGTGGCTGTGTGTAGCCCCATCCTCGGTGGTTTGAAAGGCGCGGGCGGTTGTGGCGCAGGTTTGGGGCTGCTCCGCACAGGCTGTCGGACGTTGGGCGGTAGCAAGCGCGGGAGGCGCGGCGCGGCGGCGCGCAGAGTGGCGGCCGCTCTCTCGGCCGTCCGCGCCCGCCCGCGACACTGGCTGGGCCTTGTGATTCTCTGCTCTGCTGCTGTGCTGTGCTGTGCTGTGCTTGCGTGCCTGCCGTCCGTCCCGCTCGCTCTCGCTCTCGCTGTGTGTTACGCGCGTCGTCGAAATGGCAGATCAGGCGGCTACGAACGAGACTGCTGCGGCACCCGCCGCCACCGGCACTACGAAGAAGGCCAAGTCTGCGTCGTCTGCGAAGAAGCCGCGCGCCAAGCCTGCGCACCCGCGCACCTCTGAGATGGTGACGGCCGCCATCAAGAGTCTGAAGGAGCGCGGCGGGTCGTCGCTGCAGGCGATCAAGAAGTACATAGCCGCGCACTACAAGCTGGACGCGGAGAAGCTGGCGCCGTTTATCAAGAAGTACCTCAAGTCGGCCGTCGTGGCGGGCGAGCTGGTGCAGACGAAGGGGAAGGGCGCGTCCGGCTCGTTCAAGCTTGCCGGCGCCGGCGGCGGGGGGGCGGCCGAGGGCGGCAAGGCCCGTGCTGGCGGTGCCAAGAAGAAGCGCGCCGCTCCGGCCAGCAAGGAGAAGAAGGGCGCCCGTGCGGCCGGCGCAAAGAAGGCTGGTGGCGTGAAGGCGGCGACCGGTCGGAAGGCGGGCGCCGCCAAGAAGGCGTCTGCGGCGTCGGCCGCTCCCGCGGGTGCGAAGAAGGCGGCTGCGGCCAAGCCGGCCAAGGCCAAGTCGCCGTCGAAGGCGAAGAAGGCCGCCAAGGTTCCGACGAAGAAGCCGAAGGCGCCGCGCCCGAAGAAGGCGACGACGCCGTCTAAGGCGAAGGCTTCGCCCAAGAAGAAGAAGTAGAGTAGAGTAGAGTAGAGGAGAAAGAGATGGGAGAAAGGAAGGGTTTGGCGCTTGACTCCGTCGTCCCCACCCCCCGTCGTCGTCTAGTGGCGCGCAAGAGACGCGCGGCCCAAAACGGCCCTTCTCAGGGCCATCAAAGCACGTCGGGGAAGGTTTTGATTGTCGTGTTGCGTTTGGTGTGGGTGTCTTTGTGTATGCCCGTGGGGGATGCTGTTTGCGTGCCGTGGTGGATGGATTGCGGGGGTCGGTGGCGGGTGTGGGCGGCGGTAGCGGTAAGCGGTGTTGTTGTTGTTGTCGTCGTGGTTGATTGTCGCCGTGTTTGTGGCGGCGGCCGACGGTTGGTTTTCTGTCACGTTGTTTTGTTTGAATACGTTGGTTGGCTTGCCTGCGTTCGTTCTTCTCGGATGTCTGTCTTGTCGAGTCGTGTCTGGTCTTTGTTTTGTTCCTTTGTGTGTGTGTGTGTGTGTGTTATGTTTTGCAACGGGGGGCACGTTGAGATGTGGAAGGAGTCGGCGGGGATTTCGGTGGCGTTGGAGAGCGAGCGAGCGAGCGAGCGCGCCTGCCTGGCCGTTGGCCGTCGGAGTGGAGTGCGGGTTGTTTTTGTTTTCGAAACGAAAGCGGCGGCCGGCCAGCCACCCGTGCGGTGTGACGTCGGCCGTTGGGTATTGTGCGCTTTGAGCGCCGGGGAGGGATGATGTGTGATTGTTGCGCGCTGCTAGCAGGCAGGCAGAGTGAGCGGGTGTGGCGGGCGGACGGGAAGTGGTGGTTGTTGTTTTTGGGTTGCGGGGCGAGAGGCAGGCGACCGACAAAGTTTGCTCGCGACGGAGAGATGTTAGTGGCCCTGAAAAGGGCCGTTTTTGTTTGTGCGGTGCGGTGCCGCGGCGCGGTTTAGGCGCGCTCGCCGCGGATGCGGCGCGCGAGCTGGATGTCCTTGGGCATGATGGTGACGCGCTTGGCGTGGATTGCGCACAGGTTGGTGTCTTCGAAGAGGCCGACGAGGTAGGCCTCGCTGGCCTCCTGCAGGGCCATGACTGCGGAGCTCTGGAAGCGCAGGTCGGTCTTGAAGTCCTGGGCGATCTCGCGCACTAGGCGCTGGAATGGCAGCTTGCGGATGAGCAGCTCTGTGCTCTTCTGGTAGCGCCTGATTTCTCGCAGGGCGACGGTGCCCGGCCTGTAGCGGTGGGGCTTCTTGACGCCTCCGGTGGCGGGCGCGCTCTTCCTCGCCGCCTTGGTGGCGAGCTGTTTGCGCGGCGCCTTTCCGCCGGTGGACTTGCGGGCCGTTTGCTTTGTGCGGGCCATAGCGGTAGCGGAGCGGCGTGCGTGGAGGTTAGGTGCGGCGCGGCGTCCGGTGCTGCCTTGACAACGGGCCCGCGCGCCTCCGTGCTGCGCTTATATGCCCTCGGTTGCGCGTGGTGGGGGGAGGGCGGGCCAGAGTCTATATAGGGGGGCGGCGGGCGCGCTGGGCGCAGACCGTAGCCGACTCGCCAGCCGCTGCAGCTGCTGTTTGTGCACGTTGTTGCTTTGCCCGAGGAAGGAAGGATGACAGGCCGCGGCAAGGGAGGAAAGGGGCTCGGCAAGGGTGGCGCCAAGCGGCACCGCAAGGTGTTGCGCGACAACATCCAGGGCATCACGAAGCCCGCCATCCGCCGCCTGGCTCGCAGGGGCGGCGTGAAGCGCATCTCTGGTCTGATCTACGAGGAGACCCGCGGGGTGCTGAAGGTGTTCCTGGAGAACGTGATCCGCGACGCGGTGACGTACACTGAGCACGCCAAGCGCAAGACTGTGACGGCCATGGACGTGGTGTACGCCCTGAAGAGGCAGGGGCGCACCCTGTACGGTTTCGGCGGTTAGGCTGCGTCGCAGCGGGCGCTGGCCTTCCCGCGGCCGTGCTTGTGGGTGGGAGAGACTAGAAAACGGCCCTTTTCAGGGCCACCACACTGTTCGGAAGTTGAAAAGTGCGAAAGAGTCTGTGTTGTTTGTTTGTTTCTTTCTTTCCGTTTGAGCGACGTGATGTGACTGGGAGGGGAGAAGGAAAGGAAACGTGTCATGTGGCTGGCTGTGTGTGGAGCTGCTTCGTTTGTGTTTGTTATTGTGTGTCGTTGTATCGATCGCGACGGAGATGGCGGGCTGTGTGTTGTTGTGCGAGAGGCGGTGATTATTTGCTTGCGTGGTTTGGCCCTGTGTGTTTGCGGCGGCGTTGGGGTTTCCGAGGCAAGGCGTGTGGGCATAGGCGGCCGGATCAGCTGTTTCGTTCGTGTCGACGGCCGTTGCGCGCGGGAGTGGAGGGCGGTGTGTCGACACGCCTCCCTGTAACAATGGTCGTCATTATTGCTGCCGTTGTCGTTTGGAAGGCGACTGCGACCGTGCAAAAATGAATGTGTGTGTGTGTGTGTGTTGGGCCACACGGGCTGTGTGGACGACAAGATGGCGGACGTGCGCCGGCGGCGGCTGTGCAAAGTTAAAACAAAACAAGGTGCGGCGAGGACGACTGAAATTTTGCTTTGGACGTAGGTTTGTGTGGTGGCCCTGAAAAGGGCCGATTGTTGTGGGCCGAGCCGAGCCGGCAAAGCGCGTTGCGATTGCCTGGCCTCCTTTAGGCCTTCTTCTCGGTCTTCTTTGGCAGCAGGACGGCCTGGATGTTGGGCAGGACACCACCCTGTGCGATGGTGACGCCCGACAGGAGCTTGTTGAGCTCCTCGTCGTTGCGGATGGCAAGCTGCAGGTGGCGCGGGATGATGCGCGTCTTCTTGTTGTCGCGGGCCGCGTTTCCGGCCAGCTCGAGCACCTCAGCCGCGAGGTACTCCATGACGGCGGCGAGGTAGACGGGCGCCCCGGCGCCGACGCGCTCTGCGTAGTTTCCCTTGCGCAGGAGGCGGTGGATTCTGCCGACCGGGAACTGGAGCCCAGCCCTGCTTGAGCGGGACTTTGACTTGCCCTTGACTTTGCCTCCCTTTCCGCGTCCGGACATGGCGATGGGCTAGCGACGGTGCACACGAAACGGAAACGAAAAACGACCGGTGCGAGCGGCAGCGAGTCGAGCAGCGGAGTGCGTGCCGGCGCAGCCGGGGTGGGGGTGCTTTATGGGCTCGGGTGCGGCGGCCGGTTGCGCGCGCGCCCCATTGGTCGGCGGCCGCAACAGGGCGAGCTGGTAAAGGTGCGGCGGCGGCTGGCGGCGGGTGCCACTGTGTGGGGAGACGCTGACTAGAGCGGAGCGCTTGCTACTGGTGTTGCTGCTGCCGTACGTTCGTTCGTTCGAGATGCCGCCCAAGACTAGCGGGAAGGCCGCCAAGAAGGCTGGCAAGGCGCAGAAGAACATTTCGAAGGGCGACAAGAAGAAGAAGCGCAAGAGGAAGGAGAGCTATGCCATCTACATCTACAAGGTGCTGAAGCAGGTGCACCCTGACACGGGCATCTCGTCGAAGGCGATGAGCATCATGAACAGCTTCGTGAACGACATTTTCGAGCGCATTGCGGCCGAGGCTTCTCGCCTGGCGCACTACAACAAGCGCTCGACCATCACGTCCCGCGAGATCCAGACCGCTGTGCGGCTGTTGCTGCCTGGCGAGCTGGCCAAGCACGCCGTGAGCGAGGGCACGAAGGCGGTGACCAAGTACACGAGCTCCAAGTAAGGAGGTGGCTCTGGAATGGAAGGAAGGAAGGAAGGAAGGAGAAGGCTCCTCCGTTGCGAGAGCGGCAAAACGGCCCTTTTCAGGGCCACCAACTTGCCTTTTGCGGGAAGGGCGGAATTGTTGTTGTTGTTGTTGTTGTTTGTGTGGACGGCTGTGATGTATGTGTGCATTTTGATTGTGGGTGGGGGGGGCGCGTCAAAGCGTGTTGCGGGGGACGGCCACGAGGTTGGTCGCCGTGGCGTGGAATGGTGGCACGCCTCGTTGGAGTGGTTTTGACCCATTGGTGTTGGTGTGTGTGTGTGTGTGTGTGTGTGTGTGTGTGTGTGTGTGTGTGTGTGTTAACCTGTCTGCGAGGGGGGACAGTGCGATCGGCGACTTTTGTGTCACCGTAACGACGGCCGTTTGCGGGTTTGTTTTTTGCACATCATACATGGCGAGGGTGAAATGTGAAATGTTTTTGTTTGGTTTTTTTTTTTGCCGCCCACTATTCCCTTTGCTGTACGCCGAGTTTGACAATGGTGCGACGTAACTGCAGCGTGGAGGTGTGTGAGTGACGTTGAAATTGAACGTGCCATTAAGACGCATTGTTGTTGTATTGTACTGTACGTGTACGGCGACACGCACGATGATGTACCATTCGACTCTGATTTTTGATAGCCGTGTCTGACTGATTGCGTACGACGCACGCACACCGATGTCGTCATTCAAGATGCACGCGTGTCCAGTGCAGTACAGTAAGCGCGACGCTAGACGGCGGCGGCGGCGGCGGCGGCGGCGGCGGTCGTCGTCGTTTGTTTGGCGAATGTCTGTACACGTGTTTGTCTGTGTCCATCCGGTATGTATTTGTTTGTTTGAAAGTGTTTTGTGTGTCGGTGACGTGGTCCGATCCGTCGCCCCCTGAGTAACTGTCGATCGGCGCGATAGACCGGCGTCACGCAACTGAACCGAAGTCTTGGGCACACCCGTCATACTGTTGTACACCGTCGCGCTGAGAACGGTAACGAAAGGTTGACTTTGATCGGTCGAATGTCTGGGCAGAACGTGAGGAATGAGGCAAGAGTGCAAGGAGGGGGGGCAAAAGAGAGAGGAAGGGAAAAAGGGGAGAAGCGCATTCGTAGAGCAACGGAACGTTCCCGTGTCGGAGGCGTATTGGAGCCGCACTGAAATGCGTTTAACGGCGGCGCGGCTGCAAGTGTCTGCCGTGGTGAACGTTACCTTTGACGGCTGCATTGGGCTTTGCTTTTGCTTTCGCTTTCGCTTTCCCGGATGTACGTAACGTTTGTTGATATGGTTCTGAGGAAGAGTGTATGACAGTGCCGTGCCGTCCATGTTCGTGTGCCCTCCCATTGTGTGTATGCTATTGTCTGTGTACTTGAATGATGTATGTAGGTGTTAGTGGACATGTTTTACCAGTGGGGGGAAATGGATCGCCGATAGTTGGCGTCACTCTGTCACGGTCGAGATGACGCACCCTCCGTACAGAAAGGTGTCGAGAAAGTGTGTGTGTGTGTGTGTGTGTGTGTGTGCGTCCGTGAATTGGCAGTGTTTGGAGGTGGGCGTGCCCTGCATGTGGCCCGGAAGGCTGTTCGTTTGGCGGTAGTGTTGTGTGGACAGGGGAGGGGCATGCGTAACGCTGCTGGCATGGCATTTCGGGAGATGGGAGGGGGCAAACGAGGAGCGGCGGCCAAAGACGGGACGGGGAGGGGCGCGGTGTGGGTGGCTTGCGCCTGTGCTCGGCGTTGTGGTTTGTGCAAAAGAGGAGGAGAAAAACAATGAGTTGCCAGGGAGGGGAGCGGTGTTGTGTTGTGGTTGTCGTGGTGTAGCCGCAGACGCGGCTGTCAGTGAACGTGGCGAGACGGACGGATGCGCGGAGGGGCGGGGGCGGCGCATTTCGCCGGTGCCGTGCCGTGCCATGCCTGAAAGCCGCGTGGTCGCTGTGTTGTTGTTGGCGTGGGGGCGAGGAGAGTACCGTACGGGTGTGCTTGTGCGCCGGAAATGGCACACTGCGCCTGCCCGTCTTGGAGGCTGATGGCTGTGGTGTGGAAATGGGGCGCGGTGATGTTGAAGCAGTTGAAGAACAGAAAAGAAACCAAGAAAACGGAAGGCGTGATGCGGCGGTGGTGGTTGAGAGCGGGAAAAACAAAACAAAACAAAAAAAGAACAACAAAAAAAAGAAGGAAAAACAACAAGAAACAAAAAAGAAAACAAAAAGTCTATCAATACTAAAATGTAAATGGAAATGGAAATGGACCCAGGTACATAACCTCCCTGCACAAATAGCAGAGAGTCCGATGATAATAAAAATGTGCCAGAATGTTAACGTCCCTACAAAACAAACCCAACGATAATATTAATGAAAGAATGAACCGTATGTAACATTGCAACAGACATAATGAAACCTGATAAATTGTATAAGGGCAGCAGCGTTGACCTTTGGCCCTGTATTCAGAATAAAAAGAGCCAAAGATCGTTACCCCAATGAAAAGAAGACACTGAAACACGTATGTAACGTAGCAGCGATGGCGAGACATTGTAGCATCTGTGACCAGAGAGTTTGCGCTGGACTGCGCGAGTGTTGCGAGCGGTTCTCAGTCAGTCAGTCAGTCAGTCAGTCAGTCGTTGCGAGTCTGTACTCTGTCAGTAGTCGTCATGCAGAGCGGTCGGTCAGTAGTAGCAGCCGAGTGCGGTTGTGTGATGTAGGCGGCCGGCAACACTGGTCAAGATGGTGAATAAGGTATACTGTTAATTAATATAATCATTAGATAATGAAAAGGTTTATTTATTGTAATTATTCTCCAACAAGTTCCCCAATAATAATTTTTATTTCAAAAGCATTTTTCAAACATTTAATTTTTTATTGAACTAAAGAGTTCGTTGCACTTCACATTTCATTCCACTTCTTTGAAGAAAAATTTCACTAAAATCACAAAAAAAAAAGGAGAATATTATTATTTGCAATGCAGTTCCTCCAGGCGCTGCGCAACAACAAGAGCAGAAATGTGACATCCATTTATTCTGAGGTAAGACTGTAATTCTGATTGTTTTGCACAGGGCCAAAGACCGATATTTCGGTTTAATTGAAGTTTCTTGTCACTGAACGGACTTTAAATGTTGTGAAGAATTTATATTTGAGTCGGATTGCGAATTTCACATTTTTGTTGCCATTTTCAATACCTCTCATTGTGGGCGAGGTTACAATTAGCGCAATGTCCATTAGCATCCGTAAATAACATTGTCCATTATTTTAAATTTTGCGGGGAGGTTACAACACACAGACACCAAAAAAAAAAAAAAAAAAAAAAAAAAAGAAACAAAAAAATTGCATTTGTATCCGCTCCTCAATTGTAGATACCCCTTACACAGCTGTGTGCAATGAATGAGTGCTGGCTGGTAATTAATTGCACTCCTTGGAGGGAAATGCCATAGGAAGTAGTCTTTAAAAAGTGAATGTTTTTCGTTAAAAGACAAAAGTTACTTTAGAAAAAAGTAATAGTGGGGCTTTTGTTGTTGAAGAACATACGTTATCAGATTTGCGCAATGCAGCTTCACACTACCTTTTGATTATAACACAATATACTATATACATCGTCCCGAACCGTGACCAGAGTCGCGAGACGAGCAGAGCACGCCGCCGACGCCCGCTCAGTACAACCGTCCACCCGCTACTACTGTCGACCGACTACTACCTCTCCCGACTCGCGCTACAATATATATAACAACTGTTCCTGGCGACCCGGTGCGTGCCACTACTGTCGTCTGGCGCGGTCCAAGCGCCGACCAGCAACGATAAATAACTCTCTGGTCAGACGGAGATGCTGTCATGCCTCGCCATCGCTCTGGTAATGAATACATACGTGTTGCAGCGTGCGTACCACCGGAACACGCAGTGGCGGAGCCAAAGACTGTGTTGTCGAGGTCGAGTGCGAGCGGGAAGAGAGGCAGCGTCGGCACGGAGATGCAAGCGAGCGCGAGACGCACGGGGGCTGCGGCGTGGCGCGTTTGCGGTCGGCGCCTTTGGTGGCAACGGCCGGGACAAGCAGCGGTGTATGGTGTGGTGCGGGGCGGACAGGGGCGGCGGTGGACGGGGCGGAGGCGGCGCGACGACGGCATGGGGGCGAAAACGGGACGGGGGACGGCGGATGTTGAGAGGCGTCACGCGCGGACAGGACACAGACACAGAGACACACAGATTGGAAAGGGAGGGTGCGCGGTTAGTAGTTGGGAATGTGCGTACCGTGCGGGATGGGAGTGGGCGAGGAACACGGTCGTGGCCCCTGTTTTGGGTGCGTGTGATGACGTCGGTGTGTTGTGGGAAGGGAAGGTGCTGTGGCGGCGGCGCGTAATGGGCGTAGGCCGAAGAGAGAAAGGGAACGTGGGCAGTGTGTTGGCAAGCGTCGGTTCGACTGCGACGTTGATGGGCAGGGCAGGGCAAGGTTAATGGTGGTAGGAGTAGGCGTGTGGGCGCAAAAAATCTGCCGCTGCAGGCGGTGCCGTAACCGCCATGGGGCGGGAAGGAGAGAGGGCCAAAGAAAGAAAGAAAGAAAGAAAGAAAGAAAGAAAGAAAGAAAGAAAGAAAGAAAGAAGAAAACGAAGGAAAAAAACAAAACAAAAAAAAGGAGGGGCGGGGGCGGGGGCGGGCGAAAGTGGAGAGGCGGTGGTGTGAGAAGGGCGGGGGCGGAAGGAAGGCAGGAAGGACAAGAGGCGAGGCGACGGCTTGCTTTGTGTATCGGTCGGTCTCTGGCTATGCTTCGTTTTCTGCAGCAGGGTCGGTGCGCGGCGTGGCTCGCGGCAGTGGGAACGCCTGGTGGCTGGACGGCCAGCAATGCGGTTGGATGGGCGGCCACAGCACCGCACCTGTGCCCGAGGAGGAGACGCTGGCGGCGGGCCCTGAGGTGAGGCCGGCTCGGCTGGGGCTGTGGATGTGTAGGTGTGCGCCGCTGCTGCAACAACGAGTAAAACGCGAGAAGAAGGGATGGCGGTAGAGAGAGGTAAAAAAAAAAAAAAAGGTCGTGTTGTGTTGATGCGCAGGCAGACGCGTACAGAGAGACGAGCCCGGTCTGCAGCAGGGTGTGGCCGTGCCGAGTGCAGAGCAGCGGCGGCTCGGTTCGGTTCGGCCCGGCCCGGCGGGCCGCGCTGTTGTCGCGAACGTGAGCGCCCCCTGGCGGGTGGCCGGAGGCGGCGCGGCGTGTTGGACGTGTGGCTGGTGGCAGTGCACAATTTGCGAGTGGCTGGCGGTGTGGTGTGGCGGTTGGCGCGTCGGGCGGCGGAGAGGTATGTGTTGCGGGCGCCCTTTGCTGCGCTGCGTCGTTGCGGTGTGCCGTACAGGGCGGGCGCTTGTCGACTGTGTGGGCGGTGTGGCGAATTGGCGTGAAACGGCTGCCGAGAGGTGTGTGGTAGCGAGAGCCGGTCGTTGTCAGTGCGAAGGGGAATGTGCGTGCGTTTGGCGGTTTCGGTTTTGCGGCGTGAGAGTGGGAATTAGTGGGGGCCGGCTGTTGTGTTGGTTCCTTGTGTCTTGTGTCGCGTAGCTTGATGGCAACGTGGAAGGACGCCGGTTTCGTTCGAGCCTTGCGTGTGGTTGTCGACGTTGACTGGTTGGCGTGTGCCGATGCACGTGCATGTGTGGGTCGCGAGTGCGTTTTTGGCTGGGTGTGTGTGTGTGTGGTTTTGGGGGGGAAGGGGGAGGCGGTGGTGAAAGTGCAGTCGTTGCCACGGGCGTCGTCGGGTGGGGCTGGGGCTGTGCGTCGTGGCGGAAAGGTGGTAGGTTGCGGGAAGCGAGCCCGTCGTTGACGGTGTCGCGTGAGTTGTGAATCGAGTGGGGCGCGGGGCGCGGGACAGGAGCAGCGTGCCGCTGCGTCGTGGTCGTCAGCAGAGGCTGTGCGTGTGCTTGTCCTTTTTGTGGGCGGTTCGTGCGAGGCGTTTTTGTTTTGTGTTGCCCTAGTTGTTAGTTTATTTTGGTTGTTGTTTGTTATTTT
>NW_025728655.1:0-66512 GCF_021461385.2 Schistocerca piceifrons
CCGGGTTCGATTCCCGGTACCGGAACGGAATTTTTCGGCAAAAGTCACGACAAGTTTTGACCCTGCGAAAGGCTGTTTCACGTCCTCCTCGCATTATAGCTACTGGTTCATAAACGTCAGCTGAAAACAGTCGAGAGAAACGGGCACGCAATGAAATTACTACGAGCAGCGGAATAAAGGAAGAAGAGACGCTGGTCCACTGTTGGACTGCTACCATAGAAATGTTACATGGCAATACGCAGAGCAATTCCCGAGGCCCGTTAGCTCAGTCGGTTAGAGCGTCGTGCTAATAACGCGAAGGTCGTGGGTTCGATCCCCCCACGGGCCACTACGATTTCACTCTTTCAAAAAGGCAACGCCGATTTCGGCGGGGAAGTATGGTAACAAAGAAGTCGTCACATTGTGTGGGAGCTGATAGGGGACCAGAACGCGACTTGTCGGGACGCGCTAAAACACTTCACTGGTCACAGCACGGTGAACACAAAGTTTCTCGTCCGATCACCGCTACTGCGCGAAGCTGGGCGTTGTCAGTGCTTGGGCGGGTGACCGCCTGCGAACACAGGGCACTGCCGACGGTTTCAATTCGTATTACTCTTTCCTCTTCGGTTTCGGAGCTGCAGCGCTATTCGGTCAAGGGCACTGGCGCCACGTTTTGCCTCTCGGTATGCCAAGTCGCGCCGTGCGGCCACAGTGAAATGAAGGAGCGTGTTGTAAAATTTTCAACAAAGAAAAAAAAAAAAAAAAAAAGAAATGTACTAGTAATAAAACTGAATTTGTCTGACAGAACATGTAACATCAGACAATACATGATAACAGGCAGCAGGTATTTACTTGAGGCATAAGTAATGTGGTGGCCGCCTCGCCATACCTCTCTCAGTCGTTTCGCGTGCTTGTCCTCTTGATATAGGCCGATTGGAGAGCGTCAGCTCTCGCGTCAGCTGAGCAAAGTCGAGACAAGTCGAGACTCAAGGGGAATCGACGCACACACTATAGGGTGGCATGAAAGCGAGTAAGAGGGGGAAAGAAACATTAATTTAAAGACGCGTGGCAAAAGTACTCATACGCAAAAGTAAAAGCCGGCTGCGGTGGCCGGGAATCGAACCCGGATCAACTGCTTGGAAGGCAACTATGCTGACCATTACACCACCACCGCACGGTTTCCGTCCGCGCACGCCGCGCTGTGTCTGCTTCCCGCCTGTCGGCGGCGGCTCAAGGTGGTCGTAGCTGTAGGCGCATTACGGGGTAGGCGAGCGCATCCAGACAGCGTCTCTACGCACATTTCGCGTCCTTTGGCAAGAGTCGTCGCGTGCGTGCGCCGCAAGAGTACTTAGGCGATCGCGTTCGGGCGTCATTTTTAAGCAGTGCAGTGCAGTTCAGGATTCAGCGTGTGTAGCATTCTCTCGAGAGGATGCGACGGCGCTGGACGGCAGTCCCACTTTCCCCTCAGACGTCTGCCGCGGAAAGCACCAGGAAGCTGTGAACTAGCTAAGCATCGGTGGTTCAGTGGTAGAATGCTCGCCTGCCACGCGGGCGGCCCGGGTTCGATTCCCGGCCGATGCATCATTTTGTTTTTTCTCCGATAGTGGTGCTGCGTGTCTTTCGCACTCGAACTGCGTGAGCCATGAGAATGAACCGCGGGATTTCCGTGTGGGAATAACCAAACATGCAGCGCGCAGGACTGCTCGTTTGGACTGTTGTGCGCTATTGTACATACTGGCGTCGGCCTAGCATCGCAAGTTGCCTGTCGCGCCGGGAATGCACGTGTAGCAACAGAAAAAAATGAGCCAGGAAGTGCAGACTCTCTACCACTGGTATTTGGTACTTACCGAGATTCCAGAAGGCCTGGCGATCACCTGCCTCGGTAGCGCAGTAGGCAGCGCGTAAGTCTCATAATCTTAAGGTCGTGAGTTCGATCCTCACCCGGGGCATTTAATTTACTTTCGTCCACAGCTAAATCGACGGCTCTGGGGTTTGCGAAGGAGCAAAACACTTTGTACTTTGTTATCCTCAAGGCTTCAACGACTCAGCGTGATAATGTTTACTTCCCGTTATTACTACTTGCAGTTCTTATGTGAAATTTTCAAGGAAAAAAGTACTAGTAATAATACTGAATTTCGTACGATATAACGTGTAAAGTCACACAATGTATGACCTGCTGTACGATGACAGGCAGCAGGTATTTACTTGCGAAATAAGTAAATAAATATTACTACTTACAGCTTTGCTTTTCCTCCTACCGCTGTAACAACGAGGCATAAAGCAATGAATTGTGACTTTTGCCATGCGCGCCTCGCCATGGGCGCGCGAAAAGATGCTCGCAAACAGGGAAAGTGCGACACGGAAAGCGAGTGGACCGGGTGTAAACCCCGAGTAAAACTTGCGCGTCCGGTGTGGTCTAGTGGCTAGGATACCTGGCTTTCACCCAGGAGGCCCGGGTTCGATTCCCGGTACCGGAACGGAATTTTTCGGCAAAAGTCACGACAAGTTTTGACCCTGCGAAAGGCTGTTTCACGTCCTCCTCGCATTATAGCTACTGGTTCATAAACGTCAGCTGAAAACAGTCGAGAGAAACGGGCACGCAATGAAATTACTACGAGCAGCGGAATAAAGGAAGAAGAGACGCTGGTCCACTGTTGGACTGCTACCATAGAAATGTTACATGGCAATACGCAGAGCAATTCCCGAGGCCCGTTAGCTCAGTCGGTTAGAGCGTCGTGCTAATAACGCGAAGGTCGTGGGTTCGATCCCCCCACGGGCCACTACGATTTCACTCTTTCAAAAAGGCAACGCCGATTTCGGCGGGGAAGTATGGTAACAAAGAAGTCGTCACATTGTGTGGGAGCTGATAGGGGACCAGAACGCGACTTGTCGGGACGCGCTAAAACACTTCACTGGTCACAGCACGGTGAACACAAAGTTTCTCGTCCGATCACCGCTACTGCGCGAAGCTGGGCGTTGTCAGTGCTTGGGCGGGTGACCGCCTGCGAACACAGGGCACTGCCGACGGTTTCAATTCGTATTACTCTTTCCTCTTCGGTTTCGGAGCTGCAGCGCTATTCGGTCAAGGGCACTGGCGCCACGTTTTGCCTCTCGGTATGCCAAGTCGCGCCGTGCGGCCACAGTGAAATGAAGGAGCGTGTTGTAAAATTTTCAACAAAGAAAAAAAAAAAAAAAAAGAAATGTACTAGTAATAAAACTGAATTTGTCTGACAGAACATGTAACATCAGACAATACATGATAACAGGCAGCAGGTATTTACTTGAGGCATAAGTAATGTGGTGGCCGCCTCGCCATACCTCTCTCAGTCGTTTCGCGTGCTTGTCCTCTTGATATAGGCCGATTGGAGAGCGTCAGCTCTCGCGTCAGCTGAGCAAAGTCGAGACAAGTCGAGACTCAAGGGGAATCGACGCACACACTATAGGGTGGCATGAAAGCGAGTAAGAGGGGGAAAGAAACATTAATTTAAAGACGCGTGGCAAAAGTACTCATACGCAAAAGTAAAAGCCGGCTGCGGTGGCCGGGAATCGAACCCGGATCAACTGCTTGGAAGGCAACTATGCTGACCATTACACCACCACCGCACGGTTTCCGTCCGCGCACGCCGCGCTGTGTCTGCTTCCCGCCTGTCGGCGGCGGCTCAAGGTGGTCGTAGCTGTAGGCGCATTACGGGGTAGGCGAGCGCATCCAGACAGCGTCTCTACGCACATTTCGCGTCCTTTGGCAAGAGTCGTCGCGTGCGTGCGCCGCAAGAGTACTTAGGCGATCGCGTTCGGGCGTCATTTTTAAGCAGTGCAGTGCAGTTCAGGATTCAGCGTGTGTAGCATTCTCTCGAGAGGATGCGACGGCGCTGGACGGCAGTCCCACTTTCCCCTCAGACGTCTGCCGCGGAAAGCACCAGGAAGCTGTGAACTAGCTAAGCATCGGTGGTTCAGTGGTAGAATGCTCGCCTGCCACGCGGGCGGCCCGGGTTCGATTCCCGGCCGATGCATCATTTTGTTTTTTCTCCGATAGTGGTGCTGCGTGTCTTTCGCACTCGAACTGCGTGAGCCATGAGAATGAACCGCGGGATTTCCGTGTGGGAATAACCAAACATGCAGCGCGCAGGACTGCTCGTTTGGACTGTTGTGCGCTATTGTACATACTGGCGTCGGCCTAGCATCGCAAGTTGCCTGTCGCGCCGGGAATGCACGTGTAGCAACAGAAAAAAATGAGCCAGGAAGTGCAGACTCTCTACCACTGGTATTTGGTACTTACCGAGATTCCAGAAGGCCTGGCGATCACCTGCCTCGGTAGCGCAGTAGGCAGCGCGTAAGTCTCATAATCTTAAGGTCGTGAGTTCGATCCTCACCCGGGGCATTTAATTTACTTTCGTCCACAGCTAAATCGACGGCTCTGGGGTTTGCGAAGGAGCAAAACACTTTGTACTTTGTTATCCTCAAGGCTTCAACGACTCAGCGTGATAATGTTTACTTCCCGTTATTACTACTTGCAGTTCTTATGTGAAATTTTCAAGGAAAAAAGTACTAGTAATAATACTGAATTTCGTACGATATAACGTGTAAAGTCACACAATGTATGACCTGCTGTACGATGACAGGCAGCAGGTATTTACTTGCGAAATAAGTAAATAAATATTACTACTTACAGCTTTGCTTTTCCTCCTACCGCTGTAACAACGAGGCATAAAGCAATGAATTGTGACTTTTGCCATGCGCGCCTCGCCATGGGCGCGCGAAAAGATGCTCGCAAACAGGGAAAGTGCGACACGGAAAGCGAGTGGACCGGGTGTAAACCCCGAGTAAAACTTGCGCGTCCGGTGTGGTCTAGTGGCTAGGATACCTGGCTTTCACCCAGGAGGCCCGGGTTCGATTCCCGGTACCGGAACGGAATTTTTCGGCAAAAGTCACGACAAGTTTTGACCCTGCGAAAGGCTGTTTCACGTCCTCCTCGCATTATAGCTACTGGTTCATAAACGTCAGCTGAAAACAGTCGAGAGAAACGGGCACGCAATGAAATTACTACGAGCAGCGGAATAAAGGAAGAAGAGACGCTGGTCCACTGTTGGACTGCTACCATAGAAATGTTACATGGCAATACGCAGAGCAATTCCCGAGGCCCGTTAGCTCAGTCGGTTAGAGCGTCGTGCTAATAACGCGAAGGTCGTGGGTTCGATCCCCCCACGGGCCACTACGATTTCACTCTTTCAAAAAGGCAACGCCGATTTCGGCGGGGAAGTATGGTAACAAAGAAGTCGTCACATTGTGTGGGAGCTGATAGGGGACCAGAACGCGACTTGTCGGGACGCGCTAAAACACTTCACTGGTCACAGCACGGTGAACACAAAGTTTCTCGTCCGATCACCGCTACTGCGCGAAGCTGGGCGTTGTCAGTGCTTGGGCGGGTGACCGCCTGCGAACACAGGGCACTGCCGACGGTTTCAATTCGTATTACTCTTTCCTCTTCGGTTTCGGAGCTGCAGCGCTATTCGGTCAAGGGCACTGGCGCCACGTTTTGCCTCTCGGTATGCCAAGTCGCGCCGTGCGGCCACAGTGAAATGAAGGAGCGTGTTGTAAAATTTTCAACAAAGAAAAAAAAAAAAAAAAAAGAAATGTACTAGTAATAAAACTGAATTTGTCTGACAGAACATGTAACATCAGACAATACATGATAACAGGCAGCAGGTATTTACTTGAGGCATAAGTAATGTGGTGGCCGCCTCGCCATACCTCTCTCAGTCGTTTCGCGTGCTTGTCCTCTTGATATAGGCCGATTGGAGAGCGTCAGCTCTCGCGTCAGCTGAGCAAAGTCGAGACAAGTCGAGACTCAAGGGGAATCGACGCACACACTATAGGGTGGCATGAAAGCGAGTAAGAGGGGGAAAGAAACATTAATTTAAAGACGCGTGGCAAAAGTACTCATACGCAAAAGTAAAAGCCGGCTGCGGTGGCCGGGAATCGAACCCGGATCAACTGCTTGGAAGGCAACTATGCTGACCATTACACCACCACCGCACGGTTTCCGTCCGCGCACGCCGCGCTGTGTCTGCTTCCCGCCTGTCGGCGGCGGCTCAAGGTGGTCGTAGCTGTAGGCGCATTACGGGGTAGGCGAGCGCATCCAGACAGCGTCTCTACGCACATTTCGCGTCCTTTGGCAAGAGTCGTCGCGTGCGTGCGCCGCAAGAGTACTTAGGCGATCGCGTTCGGGCGTCATTTTTAAGCAGTGCAGTGCAGTTCAGGATTCAGCGTGTGTAGCATTCTCTCGAGAGGATGCGACGGCGCTGGACGGCAGTCCCACTTTCCCCTCAGACGTCTGCCGCGGAAAGCACCAGGAAGCTGTGAACTAGCTAAGCATCGGTGGTTCAGTGGTAGAATGCTCGCCTGCCACGCGGGCGGCCCGGGTTCGATTCCCGGCCGATGCATCATTTTGTTTTTTCTCCGATAGTGGTGCTGCGTGTCTTTCGCACTCGAACTGCGTGAGCCATGAGAATGAACCGCGGGATTTCCGTGTGGGAATAACCAAACATGCAGCGCGCAGGACTGCTCGTTTGGACTGTTGTGCGCTATTGTACATACTGGCGTCGGCCTAGCATCGCAAGTTGCCTGTCGCGCCGGGAATGCACGTGTAGCAACAGAAAAAAATGAGCCAGGAAGTGCAGACTCTCTACCACTGGTATTTGGTACTTACCGAGATTCCAGAAGGCCTGGCGATCACCTGCCTCGGTAGCGCAGTAGGCAGCGCGTAAGTCTCATAATCTTAAGGTCGTGAGTTCGATCCTCACCCGGGGCATTTAATTTACTTTCGTCCACAGCTAAATCGACGGCTCTGGGGTTTGCGAAGGAGCAAAACACTTTGTACTTTGTTATCCTCAAGGCTTCAACGACTCAGCGTGATAATGTTTACTTCCCGTTATTACTACTTGCAGTTCTTATGTGAAATTTTCAAGGAAAAAAGTACTAGTAATAATACTGAATTTCGTACGATATAACGTGTAAAGTCACACAATGTATGACCTGCTGTACGATGACAGGCAGCAGGTATTTACTTGCGAAATAAGTAAATAAATATTACTACTTACAGCTTTGCTTTTCCTCCTACCGCTGTAACAACGAGGCATAAAGCAATGAATTGTGACTTTTGCCATGCGCGCCTCGCCATGGGCGCGCGAAAAGATGCTCGCAAACAGGGAAAGTGCGACACGGAAAGCGAGTGGACCGGGTGTAAACCCCGAGTAAAACTTGCGCGTCCGGTGTGGTCTAGTGGCTAGGATACCTGGCTTTCACCCAGGAGGCCCGGGTTCGATTCCCGGTACCGGAACGGAATTTTTCGGCAAAAGTCACGACAAGTTTTGACCCTGCGAAAGGCTGTTTCACGTCCTCCTCGCATTATAGCTACTGGTTCATAAACGTCAGCTGAAAACAGTCGAGAGAAACGGGCACGCAATGAAATTACTACGAGCAGCGGAATAAAGGAAGAAGAGACGCTGGTCCACTGTTGGACTGCTACCATAGAAATGTTACATGGCAATACGCAGAGCAATTCCCGAGGCCCGTTAGCTCAGTCGGTTAGAGCGTCGTGCTAATAACGCGAAGGTCGTGGGTTCGATCCCCCCACGGGCCACTACGATTTCACTCTTTCAAAAAGGCAACGCCGATTTCGGCGGGGAAGTATGGTAACAAAGAAGTCGTCACATTGTGTGGGAGCTGATAGGGGACCAGAACGCGACTTGTCGGGACGCGCTAAAACACTTCACTGGTCACAGCACGGTGAACACAAAGTTTCTCGTCCGATCACCGCTACTGCGCGAAGCTGGGCGTTGTCAGTGCTTGGGCGGGTGACCGCCTGCGAACACAGGGCACTGCCGACGGTTTCAATTCGTATTACTCTTTCCTCTTCGGTTTCGGAGCTGCAGCGCTATTCGGTCAAGGGCACTGGCGCCACGTTTTGCCTCTCGGTATGCCAAGTCGCGCCGTGCGGCCACAGTGAAATGAAGGAGCGTGTTGTAAAATTTTCAACAAAGAAAAAAAAAAAAAAAAAAGAAATGTACTAGTAATAAAACTGAATTTGTCTGACAGAACATGTAACATCAGACAATACATGATAACAGGCAGCAGGTATTTACTTGAGGCATAAGTAATGTGGTGGCCGCCTCGCCATACCTCTCTCAGTCGTTTCGCGTGCTTGTCCTCTTGATATAGGCCGATTGGAGAGCGTCAGCTCTCGCGTCAGCTGAGCAAAGTCGAGACAAGTCGAGACTCAAGGGGAATCGACGCACACACTATAGGGTGGCATGAAAGCGAGTAAGAGGGGGAAAGAAACATTAATTTAAAGACGCGTGGCAAAAGTACTCATACGCAAAAGTAAAAGCCGGCTGCGGTGGCCGGGAATCGAACCCGGATCAACTGCTTGGAAGGCAACTATGCTGACCATTACACCACCACCGCACGGTTTCCGTCCGCGCACGCCGCGCTGTGTCTGCTTCCCGCCTGTCGGCGGCGGCTCAAGGTGGTCGTAGCTGTAGGCGCATTACGGGGTAGGCGAGCGCATCCAGACAGCGTCTCTACGCACATTTCGCGTCCTTTGGCAAGAGTCGTCGCGTGCGTGCGCCGCAAGAGTACTTAGGCGATCGCGTTCGGGCGTCATTTTTAAGCAGTGCAGTGCAGTTCAGGATTCAGCGTGTGTAGCATTCTCTCGAGAGGATGCGACGGCGCTGGACGGCAGTCCCACTTTCCCCTCAGACGTCTGCCGCGGAAAGCACCAGGAAGCTGTGAACTAGCTAAGCATCGGTGGTTCAGTGGTAGAATGCTCGCCTGCCACGCGGGCGGCCCGGGTTCGATTCCCGGCCGATGCATCATTTTGTTTTTTCTCCGATAGTGGTGCTGCGTGTCTTTCGCACTCGAACTGCGTGAGCCATGAGAATGAACCGCGGGATTTCCGTGTGGGAATAACCAAACATGCAGCGCGCACGACTGCTCGTTTGGACTGTTGTGCGCTATTGTACATACTGGCGTCGGCCTAGCATCGCAAGTTGCCTGTCGCGCCGGGAATGCACGTGTAGCAACAGAAAAAAATGAGCCAGGAAGTGCAGACTCTCTACCACTGGTATTTGGTACTTACCGAGATTCCAGAAGGCCTGGCGATCACCTGCCTCGGTAGCGCAGTAGGCAGCGCGTAAGTCTCATAATCTTAAGGTCGTGAGTTCGATCCTCACCCGGGGCATTTAATTTACTTTCGTCCACAGCTAAATCGACGGCTCTGGGGTTTGCGAAGGAGCAAAACACTTTGTACTTTGTTATCCTCAAGGCTTCAACGACTCAGCGTGATAATGTTTACTTCCCGTTATTACTACTTGCAGTTCTTATGTGAAATTTTCAAGGAAAAAAGTACTAGTAATAATACTGAATTTCGTACGATATAACGTGTAAAGTCACACAATGTATGACCTGCTGTACGATGACAGGCAGCAGGTATTTACTTGCGAAATAAGTAAATAAATATTACTACTTACAGCTTTGCTTTTCCTCCTACCGCTGTAACAACGAGGCATAAAGCAATGAATTGTGACTTTTGCCATGCGCGCCTCGCCATGGGCGCGCGAAAAGATGCTCGCAAACAGGGAAAGTGCGACACGGAAAGCGAGTGGACCGGGTGTAAACCCCGAGTAAAACTTGCGCGTCCGGTGTGGTCTAGTGGCTAGGATACCTGGCTTTCACCCAGGAGGCCCGGGTTCGATTCCCGGTACCGGAACGGAATTTTTCGGCAAAAGTCACGACAAGTTTTGACCCTGCGAAAGGCTGTTTCACGTCCTCCTCGCATTATAGCTACTGGTTCATAAACGTCAGCTGAAAACAGTCGAGAGAAACGGGCACGCAATGAAATTACTACGAGCAGCGGAATAAAGGAAGAAGAGACGCTGGTCCACTGTTGGACTGCTACCATAGAAATGTTACATGGCAATACGCAGAGCAATTCCCGAGGCCCGTTAGCTCAGTCGGTTAGAGCGTCGTGCTAATAACGCGAAGGTCGTGGGTTCGATCCCCCCACGGGCCACTACGATTTCACTCTTTCAAAAAGGCAACGCCGATTTCGGCGGGGAAGTATGGTAACAAAGAAGTCGTCACATTGTGTGGGAGCTGATAGGGGACCAGAACGCGACTTGTCGGGACGCGCTAAAACACTTCACTGGTCACAGCACGGTGAACACAAAGTTTCTCGTCCGATCACCGCTACTGCGCGAAGCTGGGCGTTGTCAGTGCTTGGGCGGGTGACCGCCTGCGAACACAGGGCACTGCCGACGGTTTCAATTCGTATTACTCTTTCCTCTTCGGTTTCGGAGCTGCAGCGCTATTCGGTCAAGGGCACTGGCGCCACGTTTTGCCTCTCGGTATGCCAAGTCGCGCCGTGCGGCCACAGTGAAATGAAGGAGCGTGTTGTAAAATTTTCAACAAAGAAAAAAAAAAAAAAAAAAGAAATGTACTAGTAATAAAACTGAATTTGTCTGACAGAACATGTAACATCAGACAATACATGATAACAGGCAGCAGGTATTTACTTGAGGCATAAGTAATGTGGTGGCCGCCTCGCCATACCTCTCTCAGTCGTTTCGCGTGCTTGTCCTCTTGATATAGGCCGATTGGAGAGCGTCAGCTCTCGCGTCAGCTGAGCAAAGTCGAGACAAGTCGAGACTCAAGGGGAATCGACGCACACACTATAGGGTGGCATGAAAGCGAGTAAGAGGGGGAAAGAAACATTAATTTAAAGACGCGTGGCAAAAGTACTCATACGCAAAAGTAAAAGCCGGCTGCGGTGGCCGGGAATCGAACCCGGATCAACTGCTTGGAAGGCAACTATGCTGACCATTACACCACCACCGCACGGTTTCCGTCCGCGCACGCCGCGCTGTGTCTGCTTCCCGCCTGTCGGCGGCGGCTCAAGGTGGTCGTAGCTGTAGGCGCATTACGGGGTAGGCGAGCGCATCCAGACAGCGTCTCTACGCACATTTCGCGTCCTTTGGCAAGAGTCGTCGCGTGCGTGCGCCGCAAGAGTACTTAGGCGATCGCGTTCGGGCGTCATTTTTAAGCAGTGCAGTGCAGTTCAGGATTCAGCGTGTGTAGCATTCTCTCGAGAGGATGCGACGGCGCTGGACGGCAGTCCCACTTTCCCCTCAGACGTCTGCCGCGGAAAGCACCAGGAAGCTGTGAACTAGCTAAGCATCGGTGGTTCAGTGGTAGAATGCTCGCCTGCCACGCGGGCGGCCCGGGTTCGATTCCCGGCCGATGCATCATTTTGTTTTTTCTCCGATAGTGGTGCTGCGTGTCTTTCGCACTCGAACTGCGTGAGCCATGAGAATGAACCGCGGGATTTCCGTGTGGGAATAACCAAACATGCAGCGCGCAGGACTGCTCGTTTGGACTGTTGTGCGCTATTGTACATACTGGCGTCGGCCTAGCATCGCAAGTTGCCTGTCGCGCCGGGAATGCACGTGTAGCAACAGAAAAAAATGAGCCAGGAAGTGCAGACTCTCTACCACTGGTATTTGGTACTTACCGAGATTCCAGAAGGCCTGGCGATCACCTGCCTCGGTAGCGCAGTAGGCAGCGCGTAAGTCTCATAATCTTAAGGTCGTGAGTTCGATCCTCACCCGGGGCATTTAATTTACTTTCGTCCACAGCTAAATCGACGGCTCTGGGGTTTGCGAAGGAGCAAAACACTTTGTACTTTGTTATCCTCAAGGCTTCAACGACTCAGCGTGATAATGTTTACTTCCCGTTATTACTACTTGCAGTTCTTATGTGAAATTTTCAAGGAAAAAAGTACTAGTAATAATACTGAATTTCGTACGATATAACGTGTAAAGTCACACAATGTATGACCTGCTGTACGATGACAGGCAGCAGGTATTTACTTGCGAAATAAGTAAATAAATATTACTACTTACAGCTTTGCTTTTCCTCCTACCGCTGTAACAACGAGGCATAAAGCAATGAATTGTGACTTTTGCCATGCGCGCCTCGCCATGGGCGCGCGAAAAGATGCTCGCAAACAGGGAAAGTGCGACACGGAAAGCGAGTGGACCGGGTGTAAACCCCGAGTAAAACTTGCGCGTCCGGTGTGGTCTAGTGGCTAGGATACCTGGCTTTCACCCAGGAGGCCCGGGTTCGATTCCCGGTACCGGAACGGAATTTTTCGGCAAAAGTCACGACAAGTTTTGACCCTGCGAAAGGCTGTTTCACGTCCTCCTCGCATTATAGCTACTGGTTCATAAACGTCAGCTGAAAACAGTCGAGAGAAACGGGCACGCAATGAAATTACTACGAGCAGCGGAATAAAGGAAGAAGAGACGCTGGTCCACTGTTGGACTGCTACCATAGAAATGTTACATGGCAATACGCAGAGCAATTCCCGAGGCCCGTTAGCTCAGTCGGTTAGAGCGTCGTGCTAATAACGCGAAGGTCGTGGGTTCGATCCCCCCACGGGCCACTACGATTTCACTCTTTCAAAAAGGCAACGCCGATTTCGGCGGGGAAGTATGGTAACAAAGAAGTCGTCACATTGTGTGGGAGCTGATAGGGGACCAGAACGCGACTTGTCGGGACGCGCTAAAACACTTCACTGGTCACAGCACGGTGAACACAAAGTTTCTCGTCCGATCACCGCTACTGCGCGAAGCTGGGCGTTGTCAGTGCTTGGGCGGGTGACCGCCTGCGAACACAGGGCACTGCCGACGGTTTCAATTCGTATTACTCTTTCCTCTTCGGTTTCGGAGCTGCAGCGCTATTCGGTCAAGGGCACTGGCGCCACGTTTTGCCTCTCGGTATGCCAAGTCGCGCCGTGCGGCCACAGTGAAATGAAGGAGCGTGTTGTAAAATTTTCAACAAAGAAAAAAAAAAAAAAAAAAGAAATGTACTAGTAATAAAACTGAATTTGTCTGACAGAACATGTAACATCAGACAATACATGATAACAGGCAGCAGGTATTTACTTGAGGCATAAGTAATGTGGTGGCCGCCTCGCCATACCTCTCTCAGTCGTTTCGCGTGCTTGTCCTCTTGATATAGGCCGATTGGAGAGCGTCAGCTCTCGCGTCAGCTGAGCAAAGTCGAGACAAGTCGAGACTCAAGGGGAATCGACGCACACACTATAGGGTGGCATGAAAGCGAGTAAGAGGGGGAAAGAAACATTAATTTAAAGACGCGTGGCAAAAGTACTCATACGCAAAAGTAAAAGCCGGCTGCGGTGGCCGGGAATCGAACCCGGATCAACTGCTTGGAAGGCAACTATGCTGACCATTACACCACCACCGCACGGTTTCCGTCCGCGCACGCCGCGCTGTGTCTGCTTCCCGCCTGTCGGCGGCGGCTCAAGGTGGTCGTAGCTGTAGGCGCATTACGGGGTAGGCGAGCGCATCCAGACAGCGTCTCTACGCACATTTCGCGTCCTTTGGCAAGAGTCGTCGCGTGCGTGCGCCGCAAGAGTACTTAGGCGATCGCGTTCGGGCGTCATTTTTAAGCAGTGCAGTGCAGTTCAGGATTCAGCGTGTGTAGCATTCTCTCGAGAGGATGCGACGGCGCTGGACGGCAGTCCCACTTTCCCCTCAGACGTCTGCCGCGGAAAGCACCAGGAAGCTGTGAACTAGCTGAGCATCGGTGGTTAGTTCCGCTTGAGACGCGACAGCGATCGCACGTGCTGTGTATTCGATCCGCCGTTTCCCTCGGGTTGTGACTATTTACTTTCTGTGTGTGACGTTTCTTTGTCTTCTTTTCTTCGTTGTTTCGTCGCCTTAGTGTTTGTGTTGTGTCTTGTGTTGTATAGCGGCTTTTGCCGCATTAATTAAGTGTTATGGCTTCCCGGTTGTTTCCGCGGAAGTGTACTCTCAGTTTTCAGTTTAACAAGGCCACCAGGAATGTTCAACCAACTTCGTTGGAAATTCACGAATGGATTGTGGATACAATTGGCATTACATCGGACCAGGTACATACGGCGTATTTTGACACAGAACTTTACTGCTTTTTTGTGAAATTGTTGAACCCGGTTTTGCTAGATAAGATTTTACTTAAACATGGTGAGCAAGTGTCGTTCCGTCATAGAGATGGTTCTGTTAGCAGTGTTACTGTTTCAAATGCTGAAATTACGTATACCACAGTTCGGGTTTATAATTTACCCCCTGAAGTTGAAAACAGTTACCTCAAGGAAGCTTTGCTTGGTTATGGTACCGTTCGGTCAATTCGAAATGAACGTTGGTCTGCACAACATAAGCTGCAATGTTATAATGGTGTCAGATCGGTTGAAATGCATATTAAGTCGAACATACCGTCCCATCTGGTTGTATGTGGTTATCGTGTTCATCTTACTTATGAGGGGCAAGTTGGTACGTGTTTTCTATGTAATGAACATGGTCATGTTCGTGCTAATTGCCCTAAGCGGGTGTTTGTGCTTAAAAATGGGCTAGCACAACGCCGCAAATTAACGGTTGCCGATCTTGTGCCAGCAGCTTCCTCCACTGTCTCGTGTCAGCCTCCTGCAGTAGATTCTTCACAACGGGTGACACCTTCCTCTGATGCAGGTTTTCCCCCGTTACCCACTCGCCCAGATGTATCGGCTGCTTCTACACCGATCCCGTCTGTTTCCAATAACAAACGCCGTCGTGCTAGTGATACCGGTAGCACTGATGACGAAGCTGCTGTTTCGCAGCCGGTTTGCGGATCTGACGAGAGACTTCCGGAATCTCCCATGCTTGTTTTGGATTCTGTTCCCACTGTGTCTCCTGCTTTGCCTGATGACGTCAAACTTGCTGCCACGCCGTCGGCGCAAGAGCCCCAACATTCGGTCGCGGTGGTGTTGACATCCCCCCCGACACAGGCATCACAACATGTTGACGACACTTCGGTGCAGACAGCTGTTTGTCGGAAAATCGCTTCTAGAACTGCGCGCTCCGCTTCAGCGGATTCCAACCCTATCTCTCCACCTCCTACACTTCCAATACCTACACCTTCTGATGCCGGTGCCGATGTTCCTGATGCAGTTTTCCCCTTGCTTGCTCCTTCTTCTGATTCCTCTCGCCCTGCTAATCCTTCGGATGCCTTGGTTGACGTGCCTGATCTCGAACCCCCCACTCCACCTGCTCTTGAATCTGGTGTGCATCAGATACGCCGTCGGGTGAAAGTGCCCCCCAATCTTCACGCGGTGCGGAAAAAACACAAGCATGCAAAGGATGACTCTGATTCCGTTGATTCCGGGCAATCACCCTCTGCCATGTCTGATGTTGATGATCTGGATGTCGTTGCTTCTAATGTGGTGTAATTAGGGTTCATTTTCCCTTTTGTTTTGTTGATGTTGCAGGCGTACACGTTTATTACCTTAAATATAAATAGCATTCAATCTGCTCTGAAGTTAGCGTCTCTGCAGCAGTTCATTTATGACTCTGCAGCTGATGTTGTTTTCCTGCAGGAAGTCTCCGTTGCACACCTGTTTGTTCCTGGCTTTCGCACTATTATAAATTTTGCGCCTGAGTTTTCCACAGGTACTGCCTTACTAATTCGTGACGGTATCCCCGTTACCGAAATTGAGCTCTTAGACTCGGGAAGGGGTATTGGTTGTCGGTTATTTGACACAACCTTGGTTAATATTTACGCCCCCTCTGGTTCCAGCAAACGGCAGGAACGGTCTCGTTTTTATAAAGAGGATCTGATTTATCTTTTACGCAAAAATCCTGCGACTTTGATATTGGGGGGTGATTTTAATTGTGTATTACAAGCTAAGGACCAATCCCCTCATTTTAATTATTGTTTCGAGCTACATTCTCTTGTACGTCAACTACGACTACGCGATGCGTGGGAGGTTAAACACCCCACTTTAGTTAAATTTACATTTTTTACTGCCACGTCAAGTAGTCGCCTGGACCGATTGTATATTTCTGATCCCCTTAGTGTTTCTGTTTTAAATGTAGATGTAATTCCAGCCAGTTTTACGGATCATTGTGCCCTTGCGGTTATAATTAATTTGGAACGTCAGCCTCTTAAACTTTATCGGCCACTGTGGAAATTAAATGTCTCCTTGCTCGATGACCCTGACATCGAACCTCTAATACAGACGGCGTGGGACATGTGTTTACGTTCTCTGCGATACTATCCGTCTAAGCTTCACTGGTGGATCCACTGTGCGAAGCCAAAACTACGTCGCACTTTAATGTCCTACAGTTATAATAGAGCGCGAGATCTGAAACTGACTTTTGAGTATTATTATTCGGTGCTTCGCGAACTTTATGATACTCCTCGAATGACATGTGCCCACCTTTCTGAGGTTCGGAAAATTAAAGCCAAGCTCCTTAGTATTAAACGGCTTCAGATGGAAGGATTGAAGATTAAATCTAAGCCGCCGTCCACCTTAGCACATGAAATGACTTCCATGTACCATCTGTTTCGTCACCACAAGAACCGTCGACGTGTATTGATTGACGGCCTTATGGCAGCTGATGGTCGCCGGCTTACCTTACAGAATCAAATAACCCATGAACTTACCTGCTACTATGAGACCTTATATGCTGTGGCTGATTCTGATCCGCTTGATGTTGACGAGATTTCAACTGCTATCCCATCAGTTTTAACAGAGGACCATAATATGGAATTTTTAGCTCCTTTTACTGCAGACGAAATTTCAGCTTTCATTGCTTGTTCACCATCTCACAAATCTCCTGGTCCGGATGGCCTTCCTAAGGAGTTTTTTGTTCGCTTTTGGACTATTATAGGGCCGGTTTTTACGGATATAGTAAATGAAATTTTGAATGGTGGCACAATTCCAGCCGATTTCAAGAGAGGTACGGTTGTCCTGATACCGAAATCTGCTGGTTTGAAGACAGCTAGTGACTTTCGTCCTTTAACCCTTTTAAATTTTGATTATAAGACGGCTGCTAGGGCTGTTAATGCACGTCTATCCCTCTTGCTTACACCTGTGATAACTCCTTGTCAAAGCTGCTTTCCGGGGCGCTCCATCTTGACGCCTCTGGCGGGGTATCGTGATATTGTGTCGATTGTCGCTGTCACCAATATTTCCTGTGCGCTTTTATTTGTTGATTTTAGTAAGGCTTTTGATCGTGTGTCCCATTCGTTTTTAGAGCTTCTGCTGCGCCGACTCGGTTTTAATGAAAAGGCGCTGCTGGTTCTTAAGAATATGACGACTGGCATTTCTGCTAAGATTGACATTAATGGACAGCTGACGAAGGTCATTGATATTAAACGTGGCGTCCCGCAAGGTAGCCCTTTATCCATGACCCTTTATGCTCTCTCCCTTCAACCACTCCTCACACGTCTCAACTCGACACTTCGTGGTCTTACGATCTCTGGGGTTACCCAGACAGCAACAGCTTATGCTGATGATTTGGTTGTTTTACTTCGTTCCTCCGCAGAAGTGCCGCCGTTGAAAATGGAACTGGATAAATTTTCTGCGGCCTCAGGTTCTCGTATCAACCCCCGTAAAAGCAAACTCCTGAATTTGCGGGGCTTTGAACATGTGGTTGTTCCGTGGGTTACGGCTGTTGAACATCATACACATTTAGGTATCTATCTTGAACGGTGTCCTCTTCGTATGGCTGCAAAAAATTGGCAAGTGGCCATTTCCAAGCTTCAAGGTGTTTTATTCGAACACTCATGGCGTTCGATACCGATACTGCAAAAAAAGCATGTATTAGACACTTATGTTTTATGTAAAGTATATTACGTTGCTCAGTTGTTTCCGCTTCCCAGAATGCAGGGTGCAAAAATGGTCCAGCTTATTAACAGATATATTTGGCGGGGGCACATTTTTAAATTACGTTGTGATGTTCTTACGAAGCCGCGACTTGAGGGCGGCTTGTCGTTCACCGATGTCCGTGTCAAGGCTGCTGCCCTTTATGTTAAGCGCACCCTCCATCTTTTATTTTCTGAGTCCCCGACTGTTACTTCGCGATTATTCCATGTCGTTCGTCCTGCGAGCTTGTCACCGCCTATTAACGTAGGGCCTCTAAATGCGAAGCTACGGCATGTTCGGGACTTCTACATTGAGATTAGTTATCTGGATCTCCACTTACAACGTAGTCCTGTTTTTACTACGCGAACACTGCTCGACAAATGGCACAGGTCTTCTTCTTCCATCCCGATTGTTTTACAATATCCCCGTTTTCATTGGCGTCACATATGGACGAATATCAGCTTACCCGTTCATTCCGCAGCTGTTGCCTCCCTATGGTATAAGGTAGTTAATCAGCTGATTCCTACGAACGAACGACTTCATCGTATAGGTTTAAGTGTCACTCCGCTTTGTCAAACGTGTGGTTGTATTGATACACTCCCACACCGATTTACCTGCGCTGACCGTCTTCGCATGTGGTACTGGCTGCGCCGACAATTGGCGTTACTCACCAGAAGCTCGGAATCAGCTTTTACAACTGATATTCTCTGCTGGCCGGACACGGTTTTTTATCCCCGGACAAAGAACAACACCATTATGTGGCTTCTTGGCCGTTACATTTTTGCAGTGGTTGATGGTGATGGTATTTCCGATTTTATTTCGTTTACTGGTTACATGCTTCATGAGTACTGGACGCAACAATCTTTCCCACATCTTAAGAGGGACTTTGCGAATATGCTCAGTATTGTTTTCGAAAAGCAGGGGATTGGTTAAGTTTCCACTTCTATTGCTCGCTCCTGCGCCAGTTGCATTAATGGCGCCGGTATAGGGGGATACTGATCTCACTTCATGATAGGGGAGACATTCACGCTAGCTCTTAGTTACTTTGCCTTCCTGCCAAGCTTTCACCTGTTTAGTTAGACAAAATAAAAAAAAAAAAAGTGGTAGAATGCTCGCCTGCCACGCGGGCGGCCCGGGTTCGATTCCCGGCCGATGCATCATTTTGTTTTTTCTCCGATAGTGGTGCTGCGTGTCTTTCGCACTCGAACTGCGTGAGCCATGAGAATGAACCGCGGGATTTCCGTGTGGGAATAACCAAACATGCAGCGCGCACGACTGCTCGTTTGGACTGTTGTGCGCTATTGTACATACTGGCGTCGGCCTAGCATCGCAAGTTGCCTGTCGCGCCGGGAATGCACGTGTAGCAACAGAAAAAAATGAGCCAGGAAGTGCAGACTCTCTACCACTGGTATTTGGTACTTACCGAGATTCCAGAAGGCCTGGCGATCACCTGCCTCGGTAGCGCAGTAGGCAGCGCGTAAGTCTCATAATCTTAAGGTCGTGAGTTCGATCCTCACCCGGGGCATTTAATTTACTTTCGTCCACAGCTAAATCGACGGCTCTGGGGTTTGCGAAGGAGCAAAACACTTTGTACTTTGTTATCCTCAAGGCTTCAACGACTCAGCGTGATAATGTTTACTTCCCGTTATTACTACTTACAGTTCTTATGTGAAATTTTCAAGGAAAAAAGTACTAGTAATAATACTGAATTTCGTACGATATAACGTGTAAAGTCACACAATGTATGACCTGCTGTACGATGACAGGCAGCAGGTATTTACTTGCGAAATAAGTAAATAAATATTACTACTTACAGCTTTGCTTTTCCTCCTACCGCTGTAACAACGAGGCATAAAGCAATGAATTGTGACTTTTGCCATGCGCGCCTCGCCATGGGCGCGCGAAAAGATGCTCGCAAACAGGGAAAGTGCGACACGGAAAGCGAGTGGACCGGGTGTAAACCCCGAGTAAAACTTGCGCGTCCGGTGTGGTCTAGTGGCTAGGATACCTGGCTTTCACCCAGGAGGCCCGGGTTCGATTCCCGGTACCGGAACGGAATTTTTCGGCAAAAGTCACGACAAGTTTTGACCCTGCGAAAGGCTGTTTCACGTCCTCCTCGCATTATAGCTACTGGTTCATAAACGTCAGCTGAAAACAGTCGAGAGAAACGGGCACGCAATGAAATTACTACGAGCAGCGGAATAAAGGAAGAAGAGACGCTGGTCCACTGTTGGACTGCTACCATAGAAATGTTACATGGCAATACGCAGAGCAATTCCCGAGGCCCGTTAGCTCAGTCGGTTAGAGCGTCGTGCTAATAACGCGAAGGTCGTGGGTTCGATCCCCCCACGGGCCACTACTCTTTTACTACTACGAAAAGACAGCGCCGATTTCAGCTGGCGAGTGTGATGACCAAAAGATCATCACCCTGCGTGGAAGTTGATAGAGGATCCGAACCCGACTCGTCGGGAAGCGCTACAGCATTCACTCGGCAATGGCCATAATATCTTGAATACACTGGTTCTCAACCGATAAAGAGAAAATGAAAGAAAATGTCGGATTGCCGATGCGTAACAACTTTGGCCCTTGTCAGTACTTGGGCGGGTGAGCGCATAGGAACACAGGGCACTATTGGCACTTTTACTTCCTACTTTTGTTTCTCCTTTGTTTTCGGAGCTACAGCCCGATTCGGTCAGGGAGACGCCACCGTGAAATGAAGGGGGGCGTGCTGTGTGTCCATCGCCTCGCCTCTCCTTACCTCTCTCAGTCGTTTCTCGTGCTTGTTTTGATATAGGCCGATTTGAGAGCGTCAGCTGAGCGAAGTCGAGACAAGTCGAGACACACTAAGGGCTGGTATGCAGCGAGTAGGAGGCCGGAAAAACAATTTAAGAGCGCGTGGCAAAAGTACTCATACGCGAAATTAAAAGCCTGCTGCGGTGGCCGGGAATCGAACCCGGATCAACTGCTTGGAAGGCAACTATGCTGACCATTACACCACCACCGCACAAGCGAGCGCCGCGCGTCCGCGCTGTGTCTGCTTCCCGCCAGTCGGCAGCGGCCGAAGGTGATCGTATCTGGCAGGCGCATTTCCAGGCAGGCTAGGGGAGCACATCCAGACGCATTCGGACAGCGTATCCGTGCACATCGCGCGGAGCAGCGGGACGGTTGCGGCTTTGTTTACGTCGCCGGGACTTGGCGCTTCGTTCTTCGTGATTGCTGCTTTGAAGATTTGTAAGTAACAAAATGTCGACATTTTCGAGAGCTAACACCGCTCAGTGTGTCTTTGATAGAAGTGCTGTCCGCCCTACCGCATTTGAAATACACGAATGGTTATTCGAAGACTTAAAGATACCGGAAGAAATCGTAGACACCTTTCAATTGGACTTTGTTCAGTATTGATTGTTCTTGAAATTTACGTCTGGGGACATGTGTGAAAAATTTGTTGCTAAATTCGGTGGCAGTCGCCGTTTTAAACATGCAGACGGCAGTATTAGTAATGTGCAAATTGTGGCGTCAGGGTTTGGAATTCGAACTGCCCGTGTTTTTAATGTACCGCCTGAATGCCCTGATCAAGTTTTATCTCGTGCCTTGTCGCGATTTGGTGACGTTCTGAACATTACGATGGAGAAATGGTCTAGTGCATACCGTTATAAAGTTGCTAGTGGTGTCCGTAGTGTACGGATGGATCTGAAACAACATATTCCTTCCTACTTTGTAATCGGTGGGGTGCACAGATCTCATATATCGGGCAAGCGCCGACATGTGCCGTATGTCATTCCACGGAACATTTAAGGGGTGACTGCCCTCGACGGCGGCCTGTTCAGTTACCGCGCCAAGATGATGTGGGTGGTAGCGATAAATTTGTGCCCCTTATGAGTGAGATTGTAGCAGGAACATCCTTTACCGGTCCGACCGTCGGCCGTTGCTTCTGTCGAAGACAGGTCCGTCGCGGAACATAGTTACACGACTGTCGGGCAGGAGGAAATGGAGGTTGTCCAGGACCCGCCTGCCCCGACCGACCGGGTTGATGACGAACCGGACGTACGCCCTGTTAATACTGATCCCGTTCAATCGGAATCGGTGGAGGCAACAGACGCTTCTTTACCCCCGCCGCCCCTCCCGGTGCCAACTTCTGCCGAAACTGTAACGCCTTCAGCGGAAAGTAAAAAGCAACGCCGCCAGCGGGGCAAGGGTAAACAGGTCAGGGATCCGAACCCGGCCGCCCTCGCGAATCCGCCAGCCACGGAGAGTGGCAGTGAAAGTGAGCCAATGTCACAGGGTTCCTCCCGTAATAGCAGCCCCGCCAGGACAGAGAAGATTCGAGCACACACTGCTCACTTGAAACAATTTCTCAGTGCCGGGAAGGAACAGGACATTGCTGCTGCTAAGCGCAAATTAGAACAGGGCAGTGAGCAGTTACCACAGCGCCCGCGCAAATATTCGGTGCCGTCACAGCCGGCCGTAACATCGCGCGGCGGCCAGGCGGAAGCCGCCCAGTCGTCGGGCGACGCACGACCACCCCCGCCACCTGATAGTCACAGCCCGTGGTGGCAACAGCAGGAGGACGAGGGGGGCCAGTAGAGTGTGCGAAGACCTACATCGTTGTCATGAGTCCACCTACATTGCACTTGACATGGAAACTACTGTATCTTGTATTGCGTCCAGTGTATTGTCGTGCCATGTTTTTGTAGAATTGCTACTAACCACTACAGTGTTTTAAGACCTACTGAAATTTCCATTTTTATGCCAGCTGCTGTTCGTTTACGTGTAAGTCCGGCATTTTATCACTTCGTTGGTGTTTTTTCTCTTGCTCTGTATTGTCCATCTGCTTAAAATGTCAACGCAATCACACCCCACGGGTATGTTTTCTGTTTTGACATTAAACGTTGCCGGTATCTCAGCGGCGCACAAGATAGCAGCTTTTACAGACGTTTTATTTCATGGAAATTTTAGTATTGCCCTTCTTCAAGAGGTATCTAGTGACGTTTTTAGCAATATCCCAGGTTATGATGTTGTTTACAATCTGAATAGTGATAATAATTGTGGCACTGCGATTTTATATAAGTCGTCTTTAGAGCCTACGGACATCCAACTTCTCCCAAATGGTCGTGTCTTAGCGTGTGTGATTGAGGGAGTCCAATTTGTCAACGTCTATGTGCCCTCGGGGACTGATCAAAAACGCACACGCGCTCGTTTTTTTACCACGGACATATGCCCCTTTTTGGCTACGGCTCGCCCCATCATATTGGGTGGCGATTTTAATTGTGTTGTTGCCTCTGCTGACCAATACCCCACCCCCACAAAATGTGCTGAACTGACTACCCTTTTAAATGCAGTGGACTTGCGTGATACGTGGCGTCACTACCATCCCATTATGACGCAGTATACACACTTTTCTACTAGGGGGGCCAGTCGAATTGATAGGATCTACGTTTCACGGGAGCTAACAGGCGCTTTATGTGCAGTCGAAGTTCTGCCTGTCGCCGTGAGTGATCACTGTGGCTACGTGTGCGTTTTGCGGTTACAGTGCTGTCGCACGAAATCTCTTCCGGCATATTGGAAATTCAATACCGGCCATCTGGGTGCCGAAGGGCTCCGTGCGGAGATACGTGTCGCATGGCAGCAGTGTTTAACAAAGTTCCATACTTACGGGTCCTGCATCGAGTGGTGGGTGGCGCATGCCAAACCAATTTTGCGGAAGGCGGCGCAATTATATAGTCGAGAAACGAGTTACTGGCACAGGCGTACTTTAGCATTTTATCAGCAGTGCTTACAGGATGCTATCCATGCACCTGTTGGCCCGGACGCAAATATTAGACTCCGCCTGAGCAAAATTAAAACCCAGATTCTGAGGCTGCACCGGGAAAGGTCGCGGGGTTTAACGGTTCGGAGCCGTCCGTTATGCCACATCGATCACGAGGAGCCATCGCTCTATCATCTTGCCCGGGAGAAGACACAGGCTCGCAAAAAGTATATTGATGCGCTAGAAACTGATGGGGGGATTGTCTTATCGCAGCGGCACGAAATTGTACGTCATATCGCCGACTATTATACTTCGCTCTTTCACGACACTACCGTGGACGGGGAGGCCATGCAACTTTTATTACATGACTTAGTCGACTGCATGTCCGAACCTGACCGTGAAGAGCTGGTTGCAGAGGTGTCTAATCAGGACGTGTTACAGATCTTGAAAGCCAGCACGACAGGCAAGTCGCCTGGACCCGACGGTCTTCCTACAGAATTTTATATTACTTTCTGGGATATTGTAGGGGACAAGTTTACGGTACTGGTGAACGAAGTGCTTCGCGGCTTCGTCATCCCGAGTCAGTTTCTCGCAGGGCACATTGTTCTTATCCCCAAAAAACGGGGTCCGTGTCGTGTCACCGATCTGCGGCCAATTACGCTGCTGAATGCTGATTACAAGTTGGCGGCCAGATGTGTTGCAGCGAAGTTACAGGCAGTCATGGACAAAGTCATCTGCCCGTTTCAATCCTGCGGCGTTAAGAGGCGGACCATTTTCAATGCAGCGTCTACCTATCGTGACATCATCGCTTACTCGGCCGTCCAGCGGCTTTCAGCCGGTGTTCTTTCTCTGGACTTTGCCAACGCGTTTGACAGGATGAGCCACGATTATTTGATGCACGTTATGGACAGAATGGGCTTTGGCCCCCGCTTCATTTGCGTGATTCGCCATTTCCTGACAGGAGCCAGTTCGGTGGTGACAATTAATGGATGGAGAACACCACCTATAGTTCTTCGTAGGTCGGTGCGACAGGGCTGTCCCTTATCTATGTACCTTTTTGTCATTGCTTTGGACCCACTGCTGCGTGCGCTCGACCGCACGATAGGCGGCGTGGATATTCATCTTGCCACTGTGAAATGTCTCGCTTATGCTGATGACGTAGGTGTTTTTATCGGCGACGACGACGATTTTCATCACATCCGGCCCTTACTGAGGAGGTATGAGCGTGCGTCGGGTGCCTTGATAAATCCAAGGAAGACCGTAATGATTCCTTTAGGAAATTGTGAAGTGGATCCCGATCAGACTTGGTTTCGCGTAGCCCGTCATCACATTATCTTGGGCCTTGACGTTACTGCTAATCCCCAACAGATGCGGGCGCGCACCTGGCGCCGGCTGCTCAATCATGTCAAAGGCCTTTGTAAGACTTACGCCAGTCGACGCCTCACCCTCCTCCAGAAGGTCGACCTAATTAACAACGCCGTGTATTCCAAGGCCTGGTACGTGGCACAGCTCCTGGACGTTCCACGCCCACTCGCCCGATCATTTTCGCAGGCCGCTTACTGGCTCCTGTGGCGCCACGAAATCTTCAAGGTTCGGGCGGCAACGTGCGTCCTCGACACCACCTTCGGAGGACTCGGCCTCGTCGATTTTTCCAGGAAGTGTTCGGCGCTGCTGGTGCACCGCATGGCCACCTTACAAGCTAACAGCCCGGATGGAACGGCGGCGGCCATGCTCGTCGCTTACCGGCCGCCCTCCGAGAGCGCACCGGTGTCCGTGGTGGGCATCCCGTATCAACTCGGCTACGTCAGAGCTTACTACCTGCAGCGGAGCTACGTACTGGAAACGGCGCTGGACAGGAACAGGAATGTTCGCCGACTGTATGCGGCAATGGTGGGGAGGCCACCCCCTCACAAGCTCGCTCTTCGTTTCCCCGCGACCGACTGGCGGCAAGTGTGGTTGAATATTCATCATTCCGTGTTGCCCTCCGGCGTTCGGTCCCAGTGGTATAAACTGGTTAACAATACGGTGGCCACTAACCAACGTCTCTCGGACATCCGCCTGCTGCCGTCTGCCAACTGTGGTGCATGCGGCGTTCCAGACACACGGGAGCATCGCTTTCAATGTGGCCTTGTGTCGGCCATCTGGGAACTGTGTAGGGTCATGGTGGCTCTGATCAACAGGACGACACCCTCGCACGTGACTGTCAATGATGTTCTTGCGCCAGGGTTTAAACCCTTCCCTCGCGCGAAGCACAATACCATGGTGTGGCTCTTAGGTCACACAGTCTTCGCCATTCTGGATTGCCAAGTCCAGGACGTCTATACATATTTAGCATACTTGTGGGATGCACATTCCCATGTACAGCGGCTGAAACATTATAACGAACTTTTTGCCAATTTTCTGTGTGCGGCGTTAAAACATGGTTACGCGAAGATGTTCAATAATTGATACATTGAAAACTCCATTTAAGACTGAAGAGGCTATCTCTTATTTTTCGTTTTCTCAATCATTTTTGTTTGGATTTGACCAGATGGTTTTGATGGATCGGTGAGACAATTATGCGCTAAAGACGAAGATTATCTTTTATTTCTTTTATGTGACTTATGGCAGTGGTGCATTTCGTTTTCCACATGGAAGTGACTATATTCTTTTAATTCCCATTTACTACCTTCTTCTTATGATCTTAGGAGTGAGTTTTTTAGTTTGTCTTCTCCACGCGCATCCTTTTCTCCGAGCATGGACATGGAAATTAATTGTGTGTTTTTTGTATAAGAAAGAACTCTCCTAAGACTTTTAGTTACTCGTCGTCTGTGGCATCTTTTAGGATGGATCTTTTATTTTGCCATTTTCATTGTTTGAAGAGGAACATTGTCTTTTATTGTGCATTTCATTGATGGACGGAAGATTAGAGTTTGTGGAAGAATTTTCAGTTCTTTTTTGATTTTCACAATATGATCCACGAGAGCAGCCGTCGGCGACGAGCGTATACCACAACAGATATGATAGCGTTGAAGCTCGCCGATGAAGGCATATTTTGGTGAGAGCAAGGAGGGCTATAAGGGGAGTTGGGAGGCCATAAATAAAAAAAAAAGAAAAAAAAAAAAAAAAAAAAACAGAAAAAAAAAAAAGAAAAAAGAAAAAAAAAAAGTGGTAGAATGCTCGCCTGCCACGCGGGCGGCCCGGGTTCGATTCCCGGCCGATGCATCATTTTGTTTTTTCTCCGATAGTGGTGCTGCGTGTCTTTCGCACTCGAACTGCGTGAGCCATGAGAATGAACCGCGGGATTTCCGTGTGGGAATAACCAAACATGCAGCGCGCACGACTGCTCGTTTGGACTGTTGTGCGCTATTGTACATACTGGCGTCGGCCTAGCATCGCAAGTTGCCTGTCGCGCCGGGAATGCACGTGTAGCAACAGAAAAAAATGAGCCAGGAAGTGCAGACTCTCTACCACTGGTATTTGGTACTTACCGAGATTCCAGAAGGCCTGGCGATCACCTGCCTCGGTAGCGCAGTAGGCAGCGCGTAAGTCTCATAATCTTAAGGTCGTGAGTTCGATCCTCACCCGGGGCATTTAATTTACTTTCGTCCACAGCTAAATCGACGGCTCTGGGGTTTGCGAAGGAGCAAAACACTTTGTACTTTGTTATCCTCAAGGCTTCAACGACTCAGCGTGATAATGTTTACTTCCCGTTATTACTACTTGCAGTTCTTATGTGAAATTTTCAAGGAAAAAAGTACTAGTAATAATACTGAATTTCGTACGATATAACGTGTAAAGTCACACAATGTATGACCTGCTGTACGATGACAGGCAGCAGGTATTTACTTGCGAAATAAGTAAATAAATATTACTACTTACAGCTTTGCTTTTCCTCCTACCCCTGTAACAACGAGGCATAAAGCAATGAATTGTGACTTTTGCCATGCGCGCCTCGCCATGGGCGCGCGAAAAGATGCTCGCAAACAGGGAAAGCGAGTGGACCGGGTGTAAACCCCGAGTAAAACTTGCGCGTTCGGTGTGGTCTAGTGGCTGGGATACCTGCCTTTCACCCAGGAGGCCCGGGTTCGATTCCCGGTACCGGAACGGAATTTTTCGGCAAAAGTCACGACAAGTTTTGACCCTGCGAAAGGCTGTTTCACGTCCTCCTCGCATTATAGCTACTGGTTCATAAACGTCAGCTGAAAACAGTCGAGAGAAACGGGCACGCAATGAAATTACTACGAGCAGCGGAATAAAGGAAGAAGAGACGCTGGTCCACTGTTGGACTGCTACCATAGAAATGTTACATGGCAATACGCAGAGCAATTCCCGAGGCCCGTTAGCTCAGTCGGTTAGAGCGTCGTGCTAATAACGCGAAGGTCGTGGGTTCGATCCCCCCACGGGCCACTACTCTTTTACTACTACGAAATGGCAGCGCCGATTTCAGCTGGCGAGTGTGATGACCAAAAGGTCACCACCCTGCGTGGGAGTTGATACAGGATCCGAACCCGACTCGTCGGGAAGCGCTACAGCATTCACTCGGCAATGGCCATAATATCTTGAATACACTGGTTCTCAACCGATAAAGAGAAAATGAAAGAAAATCTCCGATTGCCGATGCGTAACAACTTTGGCCCTTGTCAGTACTTGGGCGTGTGAGCGCATGGGAACACAGGGCACTATTGGCACTTTTACTTCCTATTTTTGTTTCTCCTTTGTTTTCGGAGCTACAGCCCGATTCGGTCAGGGAGACGCCACCGTGAAATGAAGGGGGCGTGCTGTGTGTCCATCGCCTCGCCTCTCCTTACCTCTCTCAGTCGTTTCTCGTGCTTGTCGTTTTGATATAGGCCGATTTGAGAGCGTCAGCTCTCGCGTCAGCTGAGCAAAGTCGAGACAAGTCGAGACACACTAAGGGCTGGTATGCAGCGAGTAGGAGGCCCGGAAAAACAATAATTTAAGAGCGCGTGGCAAAAGTACTCATACGCGAAATTAAAAGCCTGCTGCGGTGGCCGGGAATCGAACCCGGATCAACTGCTTGGAAGGCAACTATGCTGACCATTACACCACCACCGCACAAGCGAGCGGCCCGCCTCCGCGCTGTGTCGGCTTCCCGCCAGTCGGCAGCGGCCGAAGGTGATCGTACCTGGCAGGCGCATTTCCAGGCAGGCTAGGGGAGCACATCCAGACGCATTCGGACAACGTATCCGCGCACATTTCGCATCCTTTGGCAAGAGTTGGGCGCCGGCGACGCAAGAGTACGCAGAGGACCGCGTTCTGGCGGCATTTTTAAGCAGAGCAGTGCAGTGCAGGATTCAGCGTCTGCAGCACCTTTTCCACAGAATGCTACGGCGCTTGACGGCAGTCCCACTTTCCCTTGAGACATCTGCTCGGGAAGCAGCGTCAAGTTACCGCTGGCCCGAGCATCGGTGGTTCAGTGGTAGAATGCTCGCCTGCCACGCGGGCGGCCCGGGTTCGATTCCCGGCCGATGCATCATTTTGCTTTTCCCGCGATAATGCTGCCGCGTGGCTTGACCGCTTGAGATGCACGATCCACAAGAATGTGTAGCTGGATTTCCCTTGAGAAGGACCGAGAACGCAGCACTCGCTGGTCCCCACTAGGACGCTCGCATCATGTTCTACAGTCTAGCGTCGGCCTGGCCTCACAAGTTGCTGGGTCCGGGTGCCTCCGAGGCACTGAACTTTAACGACAAGGAGTGCTGCCTATCGTTGCAACAGCTGCAGCAGCACCGCAATCAACTGGGCCGGCAGTGCACGTGTAGCAACAGAACATGTTATCCAGGAAGTACAGTGTGTCTACGTCTAATATTGGGTACGGTATTTACCCAGTTTCCACGACAAGAGGTGCACCCGTGCCTCGGTAGCGCAGTAGGCAGCGCGTAAGTCTCATAATCTTAAGGTCGTGAGTTCGATCCTCACCCGGGGCATTTAATTTTCTGTGACTGATGGTGGTGCTGTTGCTAGGGCGCCAACGTATTTCTTGTTTGTTATCCACAACGTTTCAACGCTTCAGCGGGAAAATGTTTACTTCCTGTTATTGCTACTTACAGCTTCCCTTTTCCTCTTCTCCCAGCAGAGCATGAAGCCAAAAGCATTGCTCTGCGACGTTTGAGGTGCGCGCCTTGCCAGTCAGTATGTGCAAAGATGCTCGCAAAGAGAGAGGAGCGCCGACGCGGCACTCGACACGAAATGCGACAAGCGACCGTGCGAACGGTCGAACGAAACGGCCACATCCGGTGTGGTCTAGTGGCTAGGATACCTGGCTTTCACCCAGGAGGCCCGGGTTCGATTCCCGGTACCGGAACGGAAATTTTTCCACACGAATCGTGACAAGTTTGAGCTGTCCGAGCGGCCGTTTCCCGTCCTGCTCGCAATAGAGCTACTGTTTCGTGACCGTCAGCAGAATATAGACTAGGGAAGCAGACACACGACGACCATAGAAATGGTGTACGGCTTCATGCCACCTGTTTCCAGCGTAGGGCTGAGTAACTGCATCTGCCGGGGCCCGTTAGCTCAGTTGGTTAGAGCGTCGTGCTAATAACGCGAAGGTCGTGGGTTCGATCCCCCCCACGGGCCACTACTCTTTTACTACTACGAAATGGCAGCGCCGATTTCAGCTGGCGAGTGTGATGACCAAAAGGTCACCACCATGCGTGGGAGTTGATACAGGATCCGAACCCGACTCGTCGGGAAGCGCTACAGCATTCACTCGGCAATGGCCATAATATCTTGAATACACTGGTTCTCAACCGATAAAGAGAAAATGAAAGAAAATCTCCGATTGCCGATGCGTAACAACTTTGTCCCTTGTCAGTACTTGGGCGTGTGAGCGCATGGGAACACAGGGCACTATTGGCACTTTTACTTCCTATTTTTGTTTCTCCTTTGTTTTCGGAGCTACAGCCCGATTCGGTCAGGGAGACGCCACCGTGAAATGAAGGGGGCGTGCTGTGTGTCCATCGCCTCGCCTCTCCTTACCTCTCTCAGTCGTTTCTCGTGCTTGTCGTTTTGATATAGGCCGATTTGAGAGCGTCAGCTCTCGCGTCAGCTGAGCAAAGTCGAGACAAGTCGAGACACACTAAGGGCTGGTATGCAGCGAGTAGGAGGCCGGAAAAACAATAATTTAAGAGCGCGTGGCAAAAGTACTCATACGCGAAATTAAAAGCCTGCTGCGGTGGCCGGGAATCGAACCCGGATCAACTGCTTGGAAGGCAACTATGCTGACCATTACACCACCACCGCACAAGCGAGCGGCCCGCCTCCGCGCTGTGTCGGCTTCCCGCCAGTCGGCAGCGGCCGAAGGTGATCGTACCTGGCAGGCGCATTTCCAGGCAGGCTAGGGGAGCACATCCAGACGCATTCGGACAACGTATCCGCGCACATTTCGCATCCTTTGGCAAGAGTTGGGCGCCGGCGACGCAAGAGTACGCAGAGGACCGCGTTCTGGCGGCATTTTTAAGCAGAGCAGTGCAGTGCAGGATTCAGCGTCTGCAGCACCTTTTCCACAGAATGCTACGGCGCTTGACGGCAGTCCCACTTTCCCTTGAGACATCTGCTCGGGAAGCAGCGTCAAGTTACCGCTGGCCCGAGCATCGGTGGTTCAGTGGTAGAATGCTCGCCTGCCACGCGGGCGGCCCGGGTTCGATTCCCGGCCGATGCATCATTTTGCTTTTCCCGCGATAATGCTGCCGCGTGGCTTGACCGCTTGAGATGCACGATCCACAAGAATGTGTAGCTGGATTTCCCTTGAGAAGGACCGAGAACGCAGCACTCGCTGGTCCCCACTAGGACGCTCGCATCATGTTCTACAGTCTAGCGTCGGCCTGGCCTCACAAGTTGCTGGGTCCGGGTGCCTCCGAGGCACTGAACTTTAACGACAAGGAGTGCTGCCTATCGTTGCAACAGCTGCAGCAGCACCGCAATCAACTGGGCCGGCAGTGCACGTGTAGCAACAGAACATGTTATCCAGGAAGTACAGTGTGTCTACGTCTAATATTGGGTACGGTATTTACCCAGTTTCCACGACAAGAGGTGCACCCGTGCCTCGGTAGCGCAGTAGGCAGCGCGTAAGTCTCATAATCTTAAGGTCGTGAGTTCGATCCTCACCCGGGGCATTTAATTTTCTGTGACTGATGGTGGTGCTGTTGCTAGGGCGCCAACGTATTTCTTGTTTGTTATCCACAACGTTTCAACGCTTCAGCGGGAAAATGTTTACTTCCTGTTATTGCTACTTACAGCTTCCCTTTTCCTCTTCTCCCAGCAGAGCATGAAGCCAAAAGCATTGCTCTGCGACGTTTGAGGTGCGCGCCTTGCCAGTCAGTATGTGCAAAGATGCTCGCAAAGAGAGAGGAGCGCCGACGCGGCACTCGACACGAAATGCGACAAGCGACCGTGCGAACGGTCGAACGAAACGGCCACATCCGGTGTGGTCTAGTGGCTAGGATACCTGGCTTTCACACAGGAGGCCCGGGTTCGATTCCCGGTACCGGAACGGAAATTTTTCCACACGAATCGTGACAAGTTTGAGCTGTCCGAGCGGCCGTTTCCCGTCCTGCTCGCAATATAGCTACTGTTTCGTGACCGTCAGCAGAATATAGACTAGGGAAGCAGACACACGACGACCATAGAAATGGTGTACGGCTTCATGCCACCTGTTTCCAGCGTAGGGCTGAGTAACTGCATCTGCCGGGGCCCGTTAGCTCAGTTGGTTAGAGCGTCGTGCTAATAACGCGAAGGTCGTGGGTTCGATCCCCCCCACGGGCCACTACTCTTTTACTACTACGAAATGGCAGCGCCGATTTCAGCTGGCGAGTGTGATGACCAAAAGGTCACCACCATGCGTGGGAGTTGATACAGGATCCGAACCCGACTCGTCGGGAAGCGCTACAGCATTCACTCGGCAATGGCCATAATATCTTGAATACACTGGTTCTCAACCGATAAAGAGAAAATGAAAGAAAATCTCCGATTGCCGATGCGTAACAACTTTGGCCCTTGTCAGTACTTGGGCGTGTGAGCGCATGGGAACACAGGGCACTATTGGCACTTTTACTTCCTATTTTTGTTTCTCCTTTGTTTTCGGAGCTACAGCCCGATTCGGTCAGGGAGACGCCACCGTGAAATGAAGGGGGCGTGCTGTGTGTCCATCGCCTCGCCTCTCCTTACCTCTCTCAGTCGTTTCTCGTGCTTGTCGTTTTGATATAGGCCGATTTGAGAGCGTCAGCTCTCGCGTCAGCTGAGCAAAGTCGAGACAAGTCGAGACACACTAAGGGCTGGTATGCAGCGAGTAGGAGGCCGGAAAAACAATAATTTAAGTGCGCGTGGCAAAAGTACTCATACGCGAAATTAAAAGCCTGCTGCGGTGGCCGGGAATCGAACCCGGATCAACTGCTTGGAAGGCAACTATGCTGACCATTACACCACCACCGCACAAGCGAGCGGCCCGCCTCCGCGCTGTGTCGGCTTCCCGCCAGTCGGCAGCGGCCGAAGGTGATCGTACCTGGCAGGCGCATTTCCAGGCAGGCTAGGGGAGCACATCCAGACGCATTCGGACAACGTATCCGCGCACATTTCGCATCCTTTGGCAAGAGTTGGGCGCCGGCGACGCAAGAGTACGCAGAGGACCGCGTTCTGGCGGCATTTTTAAGCAGAGCAGTGCAGTGCAGGATTCAGCGTCTGCAGCACCTTTTCCACAGAATGCTACGGCGCTTGACGGCAGTCCCACTTTCCCTTGAGACATCTGCTCGGGAAGCAGCGTCAAGTTACCGCTGGCCCGAGCATCGGTGGTTCAGTGGTAGAATGCTCGCCTGCCACGCGGGCGGCCCGGGTTCGATTCCCGGCCGATGCATCATTTTGCTTTTCCCGCGATAATGCTGCCGCGTGGCTTGACCGCTTGAGATGCACGATCCACAAGAATGTGTAGCTGGATTTCCCTTGAGAAGGACCGAGAACGCAGCACTCGCTGGTCCCCACTAGGACGCTCGCATCATGTTCTACAGTCTAGCGTCGGCCTGGCCTCACAAGTTGCTGGGTCCGGGTGCCTCCGAGGCACTGAACTTTAACGACAAGGAGTGCTGCCTATCGTTGCAACAGCTGCAGCAGCACCGCAATCAACTGGGCCGGCAGTGCACGTGTAGCAACAGAACATGTTATCCAGGAAGTACAGTGTGTCTACGTCTAATATTGGGTACGGTATTTACCCAGTTTCCACGACAAGAGGTGCACCCGTGCCTCGGTAGCGCAGTAGGCAGCGCGTAAGTCTCATAATCTTAAGGTCGTGAGTTCGATCCTCACCCGGGGCATTTAATTTTCTGTGACTGATGGTGGTGCTGTTGCTAGGGCGCCAACGTATTTCTTGTTTGTTATCCACAACGTTTCAACGCTTCAGCGGGAAAATGTTTACTTCCTGTTATTGCTACTTACAGCTTCCCTTTTCCTCTTCTCCCAGCAGAGCATGAAGCCAAAAGCATTGCTCTGCGACGTTTGAGGTGCGCGCCTTGCCAGTCAGTATGTGCAAAGATGCTCGCAAAGAGAGAGGAGCGCCGACGCGGCACTCGACACGAAATGCGACAAGCGACCGTGCGAACGGTCGAACGAAACGGCCACATCCGGTGTGGTCTAGTGGCTAGGATACCTGGCTTTCACCCAGGAGGCCCGGGTTCGATTCCCGGTACCGGAACGGAAATTTTTCCACACGAGTCGTGACAAGTTTGAGCTGTCCGAGCGGCCGTTTCCCGTCCTGCTCGCAATATAGCTACTGTTTCGTGACCGTCAGCAGAATATAGACTAGGGAAGCAGACACACGACGACCATAGAAATGGTGTACGGCTTCATGCCACCTGTTTCCAGCGTAGGGCTGAGTAACTGCATCTGCCGGGGCCCGTTAGCTCAGTTGGTTAGAGCGTCGTGCTAATAACGCGAAGGTCGTGGGTTCGATCCCCCCCACGGGCCACTACTCTTTTACTACTACGAAATGGCAGCGCCGATTTCAGCTGGCGAGTGTGATGACCAAAAGGTCACCACCATGCGTGGGAGTTGATACAGGATCCGAACCCGACTCGTCGGGAAGCGCTACAGCATTCACTCGGCAATGGCCATAATATCTTGAATACACTGGTTCTCAACCGATAAAGAGAAAATGAAAGAAAATCTCCGATTGCCGATGCGTAACAACTTTGGCCCTTGTCAGTACTTGGGCGTGTGAGCGCATGGGAACACAGGGCACTATTGGCACTTTTACTTCCTATTTTTGTTTCTCCTTTGTTTTCGGAGCTACAGCCCGATTCGGTCAGGGAGACGCCACCGTGAAATGAAGGGGGCGTGCTGTGTGTCCATCGCCTCGCCTCTCCTTACCTCTCTCAGTCGTTTCTCGTGCTTGTCGTTTTGATATAGGCCGATTTGAGAGCGTCAGCTCTCGCGTCAGCTGAGCAAAGTCGAGACAAGTCGAGACACACTAAGGGCTGGTATGCAGCGAGTAGGAGGCCGGAAAAACAATAATTTAAGTGCGCGTGGCAAAAGTACTCATACGCGAAATTAAAAGCCTGCTGCGGTGGCCGGGAATCGAACCCGGATCAACTGCTTGGAAGGCAACTATGCTGACCATTACACCACCACCGCACAAGCGAGCGGCCCGCCTCCGCGCTGTGTCGGCTTCCCGCCAGTCGGCAGCGGCCGAAGGTGATCGTACCTGGCAGGCGCATTTCCAGGCAGGCTAGGGGAGCACATCCAGACGCATTCGGACAACGTATCCGCGCACATTTCGCATCCTTTGGCAAGAGTTGGGCGCCGGCGACGCAAGAGTACGCAGAGGACCGCGTTCTGGCGGCATTTTTAAGCAGAGCAGTGCAGTGCAGGATTCAGCGTCTGCAGCACCTTTTCCACAGAATGCTACGGCGCTTGACGGCAGTCCCACTTTCCCTTGAGACATCTGCTCGGGAAGCAGCGTCAAGTTACCGCTGGCCCGAGCATCGGTGGTTCAGTGGTAGAATGCTCGCCTGCCACGCGGGCGGCCCGGGTTCGATTCCCGGCCGATGCATCATTTTGCTTTTCCCGCGATAATGCTGCCGCGTGGCTTGACCGCTTGAGATGCACGATCCACAAGAATGTGTAGCTGGATTTCCCTTGAGAAGGACCGAGAACGCAGCACTCGCTGGTCCCCACTAGGACGCTCGCATCATGTTCTACAGTCTAGCGTCGGCCTGGCCTCACAAGTTGCTGGGTCCGGGTGCCTCCGAGGCACTGAACTTTAACGACAAGGAGTGCTGCCTATCGTTGCAACAGCTGCAGCAGCACCGCAATCAACTGGGCCGGCAGTGCACGTGTAGCAACAGAACATGTTATCCAGGAAGTACAGTGTGTCTACGTCTAATATTGGGTACGGTATTTACCCAGTTTCCACGACAAGAGGTGCACCCGTGCCTCGGTAGCGCAGTAGGCAGCGCGTAAGTCTCATAATCTTAAGGTCGTGAGTTCGATCCTCACCCGGGGCATTTAATTTTCTGTGACTGATGGTGGTGCTGTTGCTAGGGCGCCAACGTATTTCTTGTTTGTTATCCACAACGTTTCAACGCTTCAGCGGGAAAATGTTTACTTCCTGTTATTGCTACTTACAGCTTCCCTTTTCCTCTTCTCCCAGCAGAGCATGAAGCCAAAAGCATTGCTCTGCGACGTTTGAGGTGCGCGCCTTGCCAGTCAGTATGTGCAAAGATGCTCGCAAAGAGAGAGGAGCGCCGACGCGGCACTCGACACGAAATGCGACAAGCGACCGTGCGAACGGTCGAACGAAACGGCCACATCCGGTGTGGTCTAGTGGCTAGGATACCTGGCTTTCACACAGGAGGCCCGGGTTCGATTCCCGGTACCGGAACGGAAATTTTTCCACACGAATCGTGACAAGTTTGAGCTGTCCGAGCGGCCGTTTCCCGTCCTGCTCGCAATATAGCTACTGTTTCGTGACCGTCAGCAGAATATAGACTAGGGAAGCAGACACACGACGACCATAGAAATGGTGTACGGCTTCATGCCACCTGTTTCCAGCGTAGGGCTGAGTAACTGCATCTGCCGGGGCCCGTTAGCTCAGTTGGTTAGAGCGTCGTGCTAATAACGCGAAGGTCGTGGGTTCGATCCCCCCCACGGGCCACTACTCTTTTACTACTACGAAATGGCAGCGCCGATTTCAGCTGGCGAGTGTGATGACCAAAAGGTCACCACCATGCGTGGGAGTTGATACAGGATCCGAACCCGACTCGTCGGGAAGCGCTACAGCATTCACTCGGCAATGGCCATAATATCTTGAATACACTGGTTCTCAACCGATAAAGAGAAAATGAAAGAAAATCTCCGATTGCCGATGCGTAACAACTTTGGCCCTTGTCAGTACTTGGGCGTGTGAGCGCATGGGAACACAGGGCACTATTGGCACTTTTACTTCCTATTTTTGTTTCTCCTTTGTTTTCGGAGCTACAGCCCGATTCGGTCAGGGAGACGCCACCGTGAAATGAAGGGGGCGTGCTGTGTGTCCATCGCCTCGCCTCTCCTTACCTCTCTCAGTCGTTTCTCGTGCTTGTCGTTTTGATATAGGCCGATTTGAGAGCGTCAGCTCTCGCGTCAGCTGAGCAAAGTCGAGACAAGTCGAGACACACTAAGGGCTGGTATGCAGCGAGTAGGAGGCCGGAAAAACAATAATTTAAGAGCGCGTGGCAAAAGTACTCATACGCGAAATTAAAAGCCTGCTGCGGTGGCCGGGAATCGAACCCGGATCAACTGCTTGGAAGGCAACTATGCTGACCATTACACCACCACCGCACAAGCGAGCGGCCCGCCTCCGCGCTGTGTCGGCTTCCCGCCAGTCGGCAGCGGCCGAAGGTGATCGTACCTGGCAGGCGCATTTCCAGGCAGGCTAGGGGAGCACATCCAGACGCATTCGGACAACGTATCCGCGCACATTTCGCATCCTTTGGCAAGAGTTGGGCGCCGGCGACGCAAGAGTACGCAGAGGACCGCGTTCTGGCGGCATTTTTAAGCAGAGCAGTGCAGTGCAGGATTCAGCGTCTGCAGCACCTTTTCCACAGAATGCTACGGCGCTTGACGGCAGTCCCACTTTCCCTTGAGACATCTGCTCGGGAAGCAGCGTCAAGTTACCGCTGGCCCGAGCATCGGTGGTTCAGTGGTAGAATGCTCGCCTGCCACGCGGGCGGCCCGGGTTCGATTCCCGGCCGATGCATCATTTTGCTTTTCCCGCGATAATGCTGCCGCGTGGCTTGACCGCTTGAGATGCACGATCCACAAGAATGTGTAGCTGGATTTCCCTTGAGAAGGACCGAGAACGCAGCACTCGCTGGTCCCCACTAGGACGCTCGCATCATGTTCTACAGTCTAGCGTCGGCCTGGCCTCACAAGTTGCTGGGTCCGGGTGCCTCCGAGGCACTGAACTTTAACGACAAGGAGTGCTGCCTATCGTTGCAACAGCTGCAGCAGCACCGCAATCAACTGGGCCGGCAGTGCACGTGTAGCAACAGAACATGTTATCCAGGAAGTACAGTGTGTCTACGTCTAATATTGGGTACGGTATTTACCCAGTTTCCACGACAAGAGGTGCACCCGTGCCTCGGTAGCGCAGTAGGCAGCGCGTAAGTCTCATAATCTTAAGGTCGTGAGTTCGATCCTCACCCGGGGCATTTAATTTTCTGTGACTGATGGTGGTGCTGTTGCTAGGGCGCCAACGTATTTCTTGTTTGTTATCCACAACGTTTCAACGCTTCAGCGGGAAAATGTTTACTTCCTGTTATTGCTACTTACAGCTTCCCTTTTCCTCTTCTCCCAGCAGAGCATGAAGCCAAAAGCATTGCTCTGCGACGTTTGAGGTGCGCGCCTTGCCAGTCAGTATGTGCAAAGATGCTCGCAAAGAGAGAGGAGCGCCGACGCGGCACTCGACACGAAATGCGACAAGCGACCGTGCGAACGGTCGAACGAAACGGCCACATCCGGTGTGGTCTAGTGGCTAGGATACCTGGCTTTCACCCAGGAGGCCCGGGTTCGATTCCCGGTACCGGAACGGAAATTTTTCCACACGAGTCGTGACAAGTTTGAGCTGTCCGAGCGGCCGTTTCCCGTCCTGCTCGCAATATAGCTACTGTTTCGTGACCGTCAGCAGAATATAGACTAGGGAAGCAGACACACGACGACCATAGAAATGGTGTACGGCTTCATGCCACCTGTTTCCAGCGTAGGGCTGAGTAACTGCATCTGCCGGGGCCCGTTAGCTCAGTTGGTTAGAGCGTCGTGCTAATAACGCGAAGGTCGTGGGTTCGATCCCCCCCACGGGCCACTACTCTTTTACTACTACGAAATGGCAGCGCCGATTTCAGCTGGCGAGTGTGATGACCAAAAGGTCACCACCATGCGTGGGAGTTGATACAGGATCCGAACCCGACTCGTCGGGAAGCGCTACAGCATTCACTCGGCAATGGCCATAATATCTTGAATACACTGGTTCTCAACCGATAAAGAGAAAATGAAAGAAAATCTCCGATTGCCGATGCGTAACAACTTTGGCCCTTGTCAGTACTTGGGCGTGTGAGCGCATGGGAACACAGGGCACTATTGGCACTTTTACTTCCTATTTTTGTTTCTCCTTTGTTTTCGGAGCTACAGCCCGATTCGGTCAGGGAGACGCCACCGTGAAATGAAGGGGGCGTGCTGTGTGTCCATCGCCTCGCCTCTCCTTACCTCTCTCAGTCGTTTCTCGTGCTTGTCGTTTTGATATAGGCCGATTTGAGAGCGTCAGCTCTCGCGTCAGCTGAGCAAAGTCGAGACAAGTCGAGACACACTAAGGGCTGGTATGCAGCGAGTAGGAGGCCGGAAAAACAATAATTTAAGAGCGCGTGGCAAAAGTACTCATACGCGAAATTAAAAGCCTGCTGCGGTGGCCGGGAATCGAACCCGGATCAACTGCTTGGAAGGCAACTATGCTGACCATTACACCACCACCGCACAAGCGAGCGGCCCGCCTCCGCGCTGTGTCGGCTTCCCGCCAGTCGGCAGCGGCCGAAGGTGATCGTACCTGGCAGGCGCATTTCCAGGCAGGCTAGGGGAGCACATCCAGACGCATTCGGACAACGTATCCGCGCACATTTCGCATCCTTTGGCAAGAGTTGGGCGCCGGCGACGCAAGAGTACGCAGAGGACCGCGTTCTGGCGGCATTTTTAAGCAGAGCAGTGCAGTGCAGGATTCAGCGTCTGCAGCACCTTTTCCACAGAATGCTACGGCGCTTGACGGCAGTCCCACTTTCCCTTGAGACATCTGCTCGGGAAGCAGCGTCAAGTTACCGCTGGCCCGAGCATCGGTGGTTCAGTGGTAGAATGCTCGCCTGCCACGCGGGCGGCCCGGGTTCGATTCCCGGCCGATGCATCATTTTGCTTTTCCCGCGATAATGCTGCCGCGTGGCTTGACCGCTTGAGATGCACGATCCACAAGAATGTGTAGCTGGATTTCCCTTGAGAAGGACCGAGAACGCAGCACTCGCTGGTCCCCACTAGGACGCTCGCATCATGTTCTACAGTCTAGCGTCGGCCTGGCCTCACAAGTTGCTGGGTCCGGGTGCCTCCGAGGCACTGAACTTTAACGACAAGGAGTGCTGCCTATCGTTGCAACAGCTGCAGCAGCACCGCAATCAACTGGGCCGGCAGTGCACGTGTAGCAACAGAACATGTTATCCAGGAAGTACAGTGTGTCTACGTCTAATATTGGGTACGGTATTTACCCAGTTTCCACGACAAGAGGTGCACCCGTGCCTCGGTAGCGCAGTAGGCAGCGCGTAAGTCTCATAATCTTAAGGTCGTGAGTTCGATCCTCACCCGGGGCATTTAATTTTCTGTGACTGATGGTGGTGCTGTTGCTAGGGCGCCAACGTATTTCTTGTTTGTTATCCACAACGTTTCAACGCTTCAGCGGGAAAATGTTTACTTCCTGTTATTGCTACTTACAGCTTCCCTTTTCCTCTTCTCCCAGCAGAGCATGAAGCCAAAAGCATTGCTCTGCGACGTTTGAGGTGCGCGCCTTGCCAGTCAGTATGTGCAAAGATGCTCGCAAAGAGAGAGGAGCGCCGACGCGGCACTCGACACGAAATGCGACAAGCGACCGTGCGAACGGTCGAACGAAACGGCCACATCCGGTGTGGTCTAGTGGCTAGGATACCTGGCTTTCACCCAGGAGGCCCGGGTTCGATTCCCGGTACCGGAACGGAAATTTTTCCACACGAGTCGTGACAAGTTTGAGCTGTCCGAGCGGCCGTTTCCCGTCCTGCTCGCAATATAGCTACTGTTTCGTGACCGTCAGCAGAATATAGACTAGGGAAGCAGACACACGACGACCATAGAAATGGTGTACGGCTTCATGCCACCTGTTTCCAGCGTAGGGCTGAGTAACTGCATCTGCCGGGGCCCGTTAGCTCAGTTGGTTAGAGTGTCGTGCTAATAACGCGAAGGTCGTGGGTTCGATCCCCCCCACGGGCCACTACTCTTTTACTACTACGAAATGGCAGCGCCGATTTCAGCTGGCGAGTGTGATGACCAAAAGGTCACCACCATGCGTGGGAGTTGATACAGGATCCGAACCCGACTCGTCGGGAAGCGCTACAGCATTCACTCGGCAATGGCCATAATATCTTGAATACACTGGTTCTCAACCGATAAAGAGAAAATGAAAGAAAATCTCCGATTGCCGATGCGTAACAACTTTGGCCCTTGTCAGTACTTGGGCGTGTGAGCGCATGGGAACACAGGGCACTATTGGCACTTTTACTTCCTATTTTTGTTTCTCCTTTGTTTTCGGAGCTACAGCCCGATTCGGTCAGGGAGACGCCACCGTGAAATGAAGGGGGCGTGCTGTGTGTCCATCGCCTCGCCTCTCCTTACCTCTCTCAGTCGTTTCTCGTGCTTGTCGTTTTGATATAGGCCGATTTGAGAGCGTCAGCTCTCGCGTCAGCTGAGCAAAGTCGAGACAAGTCGAGACACACTAAGGGCTGGTATGCAGCGAGTAGGAGGCCGGAAAAACAATAATTTAAGAGCGCGTGGCAAAAGTACTCATACGCGAAATTAAAAGCCTGCTGCGGTGGCCGGGAATCGAACCCGGATCAACTGCTTGGAAGGCAACTATGCTGACCATTACACCACCACCGCACAAGCGAGCGGCCCGCCTCCGCGCTGTGTCGGCTTCCCGCCAGTCGGCAGCGGCCGAAGGTGATCGTACCTGGCAGGCGCATTTCCAGGCAGGCTAGGGGAGCACATCCAGACGCATTCGGACAACGTATCCGCGCACATTTCGCATCCTTTGGCAAGAGTTGGGCGCCGGCGACGCAAGAGTACGCAGAGGACCGCGTTCTGGCGGCATTTTTAAGCAGAGCAGTGCAGTGCAGGATTCAGCGTCTGCAGCACCTTTTCCACAGAATGCTACGGCGCTTGACGGCAGTCCCACTTTCCCTTGAGACATCTGCTCGGGAAGCAGCGTCAAGTTACCGCTGGCCCGAGCATCGGTGGTTCAGTGGTAGAATGCTCGCCTGCCACGCGGGCGGCCCGGGTTCGATTCCCGGCCGATGCATCATTTTGCTTTTCCCGCGATAATGCTGCCGCGTGGCTTGACCGCTTGAGATGCACGATCCACAAGAATGTGTAGCTGGATTTCCCTTGAGAAGGACCGAGAACGCAGCACTCGCTGGTCCCCACTAGGACGCTCGCATCATGTTCTACAGTCTAGCGTCGGCCTGGCCTCACAAGTTGCTGGGTCCGGGTGCCTCCGAGGCACTGAACTTTAACGACAAGGAGTGCTGCCTATCGTTGCAACAGCTGCAGCAGCACCGCAATCAACTGGGCCGGCAGTGCACGTGTAGCAACAGAACATGTTATCCAGGAAGTACAGTGTGTCTACGTCTAATATTGGGTACGGTATTTACCCAGTTTCCACGACAAGAGGTGCACCCGTGCCTCGGTAGCGCAGTAGGCAGCGCGTAAGTCTCATAATCTTAAGGTCGTGAGTTCGATCCTCACCCGGGGCATTTAATTTTCTGTGACTGATGGTGGTGCTGTTGCTAGGGCGCCAACGTATTTCTTGTTTGTTATCCACAACGTTTCAACGCTTCAGCGGGAAAATGTTTACTTCCTGTTATTGCTACTTACAGCTTCCCTTTTCCTCTTCTCCCAGCAGAGCATGAAGCCAAAAGCATTGCTCTGCGACGTTTGAGGTGCGCGCCTTGCCAGTCAGTATGTGCAAAGATGCTCGCAAAGAGAGAGGAGCGCCGACGCGGCACTCGACACGAAATGCGACAAGCGACCGTGCGAACGGTCGAACGAAACGGCCACATCCGGTGTGGTCTAGTGGCTAGGATACCTGGCTTTCACCCAGGAGGCCCGGGTTCGATTCCCGGTACCGGAACGGAAATTTTTCCACACGAGTCGTGACAAGTTTGAGCTGTCCGAGCGGCCGTTTCCCGTCCTGCTCGCAATATAGCTACTGTTTCGTGACCGTCAGCAGAATATAGACTAGGGAAGCAGACACACGACGACCATAGAAATGGTGTACGGCTTCATGCCACCTGTTTCCAGCGTAGGGCTGAGTAACTGCATCTGCCGGGGCCCGTTAGCTCAGTTGGTTAGAGCGTCGTGCTAATAACGCGAAGGTCGTGGGTTCGATCCCCCCCACGGGCCACTACTCTTTTACTACTACGAAATGGCAGCGCCGATTTCAGCTGGCGAGTGTGATGACCAAAAGGTCACCACCATGCGTGGGAGTTGATACAGGATCCGAACCCGACTCGTCGGGAAGCGCTACAGCATTCACTCGGCAATGGCCATAATATCTTGAATACACTGGTTCTCAACCGATAAAGAGAAAATGAAAGAAAATCTCCGATTGCCGATGCGTAACAACTTTGGCCCTTGTCAGTACTTGGGCGTGTGAGCGCATGGGAACACAGGGCACTATTGGCACTTTTACTTCCTATTTTTGTTTCTCCTTTGTTTTCGGAGCTACAGCCCGATTCGGTCAGGGAGACGCCACCGTGAAATGAAGGGGGCGTGCTGTGTGTCCATCGCCTCGCCTCTCCTTACCTCTCTCAGTCGTTTCTCGTGCTTGTCGTTTTGATATAGGCCGATTTGAGAGCGTCAGCTCTCGCGTCAGCTGAGCAAAGTCGAGACAAGTCGAGACACACTAAGGGCTGGTATGCAGCGAGTAGGAGGCCGGAAAAACAATAATTTAAGAGCGCGTGGCAAAAGTACTCATACGCGAAATTAAAAGCCTGCTGCGGTGGCCGGGAATCGAACCCGGATCAACTGCTTGGAAGGCAACTATGCTGACCATTACACCACCACCGCACAAGCGAGCGGCCCGCCTCCGCGCTGTGTCGGCTTCCCGCCAGTCGGCAGCGGCCGAAGGTGATCGTACCTGGCAGGCGCATTTCCAGGCAGGCTAGGGGAGCACATCCAGACGCATTCGGACAACGTATCCGCGCACATTTCGCATCCTTTGGCAAGAGTTGGGCGCCGGCGACGCAAGAGTACGCAGAGGACCGCGTTCTGGCGGCATTTTTAAGCAGAGCAGTGCAGTGCAGGATTCAGCGTCTGCAGCACCTTTTCCACAGAATGCTACGGCGCTTGACGGCAGTCCCACTTTCCCTTGAGACATCTGCTCGGGAAGCAGCGTCAAGTTACCGCTGGCCCGAGCATCGGTGGTTCAGTGGTAGAATGCTCGCCTGCCACGCGGGCGGCCCGGGTTCGATTCCCGGCCGATGCATCATTTTGCTTTTCCCGCGATAATGCTGCCGCGTGGCTTGACCGCTTGAGATGCACGATCCACAAGAATGTGTAGCTGGATTTCCCTTGAGAAGGACCGAGAACGCAGCACTCGCTGGTCCCCACTAGGACGCTCGCATCATGTTCTACAGTCTAGCGTCGGCCTGGCCTCACAAGTTGCTGGGTCCGGGTGCCTCCGAGGCACTGAACTTTAACGACAAGGAGTGCTGCCTATCGTTGCAACAGCTGCAGCAGCACCGCAATCAACTGGGCCGGCAGTGCACGTGTAGCAACAGAACATGTTATCCAGGAAGTACAGTGTGTCTACGTCTAATATTGGGTACGGTATTTACCCAGTTTCCACGACAAGAGGTGCACCCGTGCCTCGGTAGCGCAGTAGGCAGCGCGTAAGTCTCATAATCTTAAGGTCGTGAGTTCGATCCTCACCCGGGGCATTTAATTTTCTGTGACTGATGGTGGTGCTGTTGCTAGGGCGCCAACGTATTTCTTGTTTGTTATCCACAACGTTTCAACGCTTCAGCGGGAAAATGTTTACTTCCTGTTATTGCTACTTACAGCTTCCCTTTTCCTCTTCTCCCAGCAGAGCATGAAGCCAAAAGCATTGCTCTGCGACGTTTGAGGTGCGCGCCTTGCCAGTCAGTATGTGCAAAGATGCTCGCAAAGAGAGAGGAGCGCCGACGCGGCACTCGACACGAAATGCGACAAGCGACCGTGCGAACGGTCGAACGAAACGGCCACATCCGGTGTGGTCTAGTGGCTAGGATACCTGGCTTTCACACAGGAGGCCCGGGTTCGATTCCCGGTACCGGAACGGAAATTTTTCCACACGAATCGTGACAAGTTTGAGCTGTCCGAGCGGCCGTTTCCCGTCCTGCTCGCAATATAGCTACTGTTTCGTGACCGTCAGCAGAATATAGACTAGGGAAGCAGACACACGACGACCATAGAAATGGTGTACGGCTTCATGCCACCTGTTTCCAGCGTAGGGCTGAGTAACTGCATCTGCCGGGGCCCGTTAGCTCAGTTGGTTAGAGCGTCGTGCTAATAACGCGAAGGTCGTGGGTTCGATCCCCCCCACGGGCCACTACTCTTTTACTACTACGAAATGGCAGCGCCGATTTCAGCTGGCGAGTGTGATGACCAAAAGGTCACCACCATGCGTGGGAGTTGATACAGGATCCGAACCCGACTCGTCGGGAAGCGCTACAGCATTCACTCGGCAATGGCCATAATATCTTGAATACACTGGTTCTCAACCGATAAAGAGAAAATGAAAGAAAATCTCCGATTGCCGATGCGTAACAACTTTGGCCCTTGTCAGTACTTGGGCGTGTGAGCGCATGGGAACACAGGGCACTATTGGCACTTTTACTTCCTATTTTTGTTTCTCCTTTGTTTTCGGAGCTACAGCCCGATTCGGTCAGGGAGACGCCACCGTGAAATGAAGGGGGCGTGCTGTGTGTCCATCGCCTCGCCTCTCCTTACCTCTCTCAGTCGTTTCTCGTGCTTGTCGTTTTGATATAGGCCGATTTGAGAGCGTCAGCTCTCGCGTCAGCTGAGCAAAGTCGAGACAAGTCGAGACACACTAAGGGCTGGTATGCAGCGAGTAGGAGGCCGGAAAAACAATAATTTAAGAGCGCGTGGCAAAAGTACTCATACGCGAAATTAAAAGCCTGCTGCGGTGGCCGGGAATCGAACCCGGATCAACTGCTTGGAAGGCAACTATGCTGACCATTACACCACCACCGCACAAGCGAGCGGCCCGCCTCCGCGCTGTGTCGGCTTCCCGCCAGTCGGCAGCGGCCGAAGGTGATCGTACCTGGCAGGCGCATTTCCAGGCAGGCTAGGGGAGCACATCCAGACGCATTCGGACAACGTATCCGCGCACATTTCGCATCCTTTGGCAAGAGTTGGGCGCCGGCGACGCAAGAGTACGCAGAGGACCGCGTTCTGGCGGCATTTTTAAGCAGAGCAGTGCAGTGCAGGATTCAGCGTCTGCAGCACCTTTTCCACAGAATGCTACGGCGCTTGACGGCAGTCCCACTTTCCCTTGAGACATCTGCTCGGGAAGCAGCGTCAAGTTACCGCTGGCCCGAGCATCGGTGGTTCAGTGGTAGAATGCTCGCCTGCCACGCGGGCGGCCCGGGTTCGATTCCCGGCCGATGCATCATTTTGCTTTTCCCGCGATAATGCTGCCGCGTGGCTTGACCGCTTGAGATGCACGATCCACAAGAATGTGTAGCTGGATTTCCCTTGAGAAGGACCGAGAACGCAGCACTCGCTGGTCCCCACTAGGACGCTCGCATCATGTTCTACAGTCTAGCGTCGGCCTGGCCTCACAAGTTGCTGGGTCCGGGTGCCTCCGAGGCACTGAACTTTAACGACAAGGAGTGCTGCCTATCGTTGCAACAGCTGCAGCAGCACCGCAATCAACTGGGCCGGCAGTGCACGTGTAGCAACAGAACATGTTATCCAGGAAGTACAGTGTGTCTACGTCTAATATTGGGTACGGTATTTACCCAGTTTCCACGACAAGAGGTGCACCCGTGCCTCGGTAGCGCAGTAGGCAGCGCGTAAGTCTCATAATCTTAAGGTCGTGAGTTCGATCCTCACCCGGGGCATTTAATTTTCTGTGACTGATGGTGGTGCTGTTGCTAGGGCGCCAACGTATTTCTTGTTTGTTATCCACAACGTTTCAACGCTTCAGCGGGAAAATGTTTACTTCCTGTTATTGCTACTTACAGCTTCCCTTTTCCTCTTCTCCCAGCAGAGCATGAAGCCAAAAGCATTGCTCTGCGACGTTTGAGGTGCGCGCCTTGCCAGTCAGTATGTGCAAAGATGCTCGCAAAGAGAGAGGAGCGCCGACGCGGCACTCGACACGAAATGCGACAAGCGACCGTGCGAACGGTCGAACGAAACGGCCACATCCGGTGTGGTCTAGTGGCTAGGATACCTGGCTTTCACCCAGGAGGCCCGGGTTCGATTCCCGGTACCGGAACGGAAATTTTTCCACACGAGTCGTGACAAGTTTGAGCTGTCCGAGCGGCCGTTTCCCGTCCTGCTCGCAATATAGCTACTGTTTCGTGACCGTCAGCAGAATATAGACTAGGGAAGCAGACACACGACGACCATAGAAATGGTGTACGGCTTCATGCCACCTGTTTCCAGCGTAGGGCTGAGTAACTGCATCTGCCGGGGCCCGTTAGCTCAGTTGGTTAGAGCGTCGTGCTAATAACGCGAAGGTCGTGGGTTCGATCCCCCCCACGGGCCACTACTCTTTTACTACTACGAAATGGCAGCGCCGATTTCAGCTGGCGAGTGTGATGACCAAAAGGTCACCACCATGCGTGGGAGTTGATACAGGATCCGAACCCGACTCGTCGGGAAGCGCTACAGCATTCACTCGGCAATGGCCATAATATCTTGAATACACTGGTTCTCAACCGATAAAGAGAAAATGAAAGAAAATCTCCGATTGCCGATGCGTAACAACTTTGGCCCTTGTCAGTACTTGGGCGTGTGAGCGCATGGGAGCACAGGGCACTATTGGCACTTTTACTTCCTATTTTTGTTTCTCCTTTGTTTTCGGAGCTACAGCCCGATTCGGTCAGGGAGACGCCACCGTGAAATGAAGGGGGCGTGCTGTGTGTCCATCGCCTCGCCTCTCCTTACCTCTCTCAGTCGTTTCTCGTGCTTGTCGTTTTGATATAGGCCGATTTGAGAGCGTCAGCTCTCGCGTCAGCTGAGCAAAGTCGAGACAAGTCGAGACACACTAAGGGCTGGTATGCAGCGAGTAGGAGGCCGGAAAAACAATAATTTAAGAGCGCGTGGCAAAAGTACTCATACGCGAAATTAAAAGCCTGCTGCGGTGGCCGGGAATCGAACCCGGATCAACTGCTTGGAAGGCAACTATGCTGACCATTACACCACCACCGCACAAGCGAGCGGCCCGCCTCCGCGCTGTGTCGGCTTCCCGCCAGTCGGCAGCGGCCGAAGGTGATCGTACCTGGCAGGCGCATTTCCAGGCAGGCTAGGGGAGCACATCCAGACGCATTCGGACAACGTATCCGCGCACATTTCGCATCCTTTGGCAAGAGTTGGGCGCCGGCGACGCAAGAGTACGCAGAGGACCGCGTTCTGGCGGCATTTTTAAGCAGAGCAGTGCAGTGCAGGATTCAGCGTCTGCAGCACCTTTTCCACAGAATGCTACGGCGCTTGACGGCAGTCCCACTTTCCCTTGAGACATCTGCTCGGGAAGCAGCGTCAAGTTACCGCTGGCCCGAGCATCGGTGGTTCAGTGGTAGAATGCTCGCCTGCCACGCGGGCGGCCCGGGTTCGATTCCCGGCCGATGCATCATTTTGCTTTTCCCGCGATAATGCTGCCGCGTGGCTTGACCGCTTGAGATGCACGATCCACAAGAATGTGTAGCTGGATTTCCCTTGAGAAGGACCGAGAACGCAGCACTCGCTGGTCCCCACTAGGACGCTCGCATCATGTTCTACAGTCTAGCGTCGGCCTGGCCTCACAAGTTGCTGGGTCCGGGTGCCTCCGAGGCACTGAACTTTAACGACAAGGAGTGCTGCCTATCGTTGCAACAGCTGCAGCAGCACCGCAATCAACTGGGCCGGCAGTGCACGTGTAGCAACAGAACATGTTATCCAGGAAGTACAGTGTGTCTACGTCTAATATTGGGTACGGTATTTACCCAGTTTCCACGACAAGAGGTGCACCCGTGCCTCGGTAGCGCAGTAGGCAGCGCGTAAGTCTCATAATCTTAAGGTCGTGAGTTCGATCCTCACCCGGGGCATTTAATTTTCTGTGACTGATGGTGGTGCTGTTGCTAGGGCGCCAACGTATTTCTTGTTTGTTATCCACAACGTTTCAACGCTTCAGCGGGAAAATGTTTACTTCCTGTTATTGCTACTTACAGCTTCCCTTTTCCTCTTCTCCCAGCAGAGCATGAAGCCAAAAGCATTGCTCTGCGACGTTTGAGGTGCGCGCCTTGCCAGTCAGTATGTGCAAAGATGCTCGCAAAGAGAGAGGAGCGCCGACGCGGCACTCGACACGAAATGCGACAAGCGACCGTGCGAACGGTCGAACGAAACGGCCACATCCGGTGTGGTCTAGTGGCTAGGATACCTGGCTTTCACACAGGAGGCCCGGGTTCGATTCCCGGTACCGGAACGGAAATTTTTCCACACGAATCGTGACAAGTTTGAGCTGTCCGAGCGGCCGTTTCCCGTCCTGCTCGCAATATAGCTACTGTTTCGTGACCGTCAGCAGAATATAGACTAGGGAAGCAGACACACGACGACCATAGAAATGGTGTACGGCTTCATGCCACCTGTTTCCAGCGTAGGGCTGAGTAACTGCATCTGCCGGGGCCCGTTAGCTCAGTTGGTTAGAGCGTCGTGCTAATAACGCGAAGGTCGTGGGTTCGATCCCCCCCACGGGCCACTACTCTTTTACTACTACGAAATGGCAGCGCCGATTTCAGCTGGCGAGTGTGATGACCAAAAGGTCACCACCATGCGTGGGAGTTGATACAGGATCCGAACCCGACTCGTCGGGAAGCGCTACAGCATTCACTCGGCAATGGCCATAATATCTTGAATACACTGGTTCTCAACCGATAAAGAGAAAATGAAAGAAAATCTCCGATTGCCGATGCGTAACAACTTTGGCCCTTGTCAGTACTTGGGCGTGTGAGCGCATGGGAACACAGGGCACTATTGGCACTTTTACTTCCTATTTTTGTTTCTCCTTTGTTTTCGGAGCTACAGCCCGATTCGGTCAGGGAGACGCCACCGTGAAATGAAGGGGGCGTGCTGTGTGTCCATCGCCTCGCCTCTCCTTACCTCTCTCAGTCGTTTCTCGTGCTTGTCGTTTTGATATAGGCCGATTTGAGAGCGTCAGCTCTCGCGTCAGCTGAGCAAAGTCGAGACAAGTCGAGACACACTAAGGGCTGGTATGCAGCGAGTAGGAGGCCGGAAAAACAATAATTTAAGAGCGCGTGGCAAAAGTACTCATACGCGAAATTAAAAGCCTGCTGCGGTGGCCGGGAATCGAACCCGGATCAACTGCTTGGAAGGCAACTATGCTGACCATTACACCACCACCGCACAAGCGAGCGGCCCGCCTCCGCGCTGTGTCGGCTTCCCGCCAGTCGGCAGCGGCCGAAGGTGATCGTACCTGGCAGGCGCATTTCCAGGCAGGCTAGGGGAGCACATCCAGACGCATTCGGACAACGTATCCGCGCACATTTCGCATCCTTTGGCAAGAGTTGGGCGCCGGCGACGCAAGAGTACGCAGAGGACCGCGTTCTGGCGGCATTTTTAAGCAGAGCAGTGCAGTGCAGGATTCAGCGTCTGCAGCACCTTTTCCACAGAATGCTACGGCGCTTGACGGCAGTCCCACTTTCCCTTGAGACATCTGCTCGGGAAGCAGCGTCAAGTTACCGCTGGCCCGAGCATCGGTGGTTCAGTGGTAGAATGCTCGCCTGCCACGCGGGCGGCCCGGGTTCGATTCCCGGCCGATGCATCATTTTGCTTTTCCCGCGATAATGCTGCCGCGTGGCTTGACCGCTTGAGATGCACGATCCACAAGAATGTGTAGCTGGATTTCCCTTGAGAAGGACCGAGAACGCAGCACTCGCTGGTCCCCACTAGGACGCTCGCATCATGTTCTACAGTCTAGCGTCGGCCTGGCCTCACAAGTTGCTGGGTCCGGGTGCCTCCGAGGCACTGAACTTTAACGACAAGGAGTGCTGCCTATCGTTGCAACAGCTGCAGCAGCACCGCAATCAACTGGGCCGGCAGTGCACGTGTAGCAACAGAACATGTTATCCAGGAAGTACAGTGTGTCTACGTCTAATATTGGGTACGGTATTTACCCAGTTTCCACGACAAGAGGTGCACCCGTGCCTCGGTAGCGCAGTAGGCAGCGCGTAAGTCTCATAATCTTAAGGTCGTGAGTTCGATCCTCACCCGGGGCATTTAATTTTCTGTGACTGATGGTGGTGCTGTTGCTAGGGCGCCAACGTATTTCTTGTTTGTTATCCACAACGTTTCAACGCTTCAGCGGGAAAATGTTTACTTCCTGTTATTGCTACTTACAGCTTCCCTTTTCCTCTTCTCCCAGCAGAGCATGAAGCCAAAAGCATTGCTCTGCGACGTTTGAGGTGCGCGCCTTGCCAGTCAGTATGTGCAAAGATGCTCGCAAAGAGAGAGGAGCGCCGACGCGGCACTCGACACGAAATGCGACAAGCGACCGTGCGAACGGTCGAACGAAACGGCCACATCCGGTGTGGTCTAGTGGCTAGGATACCTGGCTTTCACCCAGGAGGCCCGGGTTCGATTCCCGGTACCGGAACGGAAATTTTTCCACACGAGTCGTGACAAGTTTGAGCTGTCCGAGCGGCCGTTTCCCGTCCTGCTCGCAATATAGCTACTGTTTCGTGACCGTCAGCAGAATATAGACTAGGGAAGCAGACACACGACGACCATAGAAATGGTGTACGGCTTCATGCCACCTGTTTCCAGCGTAGGGCTGAGTAACTGCATCTGCCGGGGCCCGTTAGCTCAGTTGGTTAGAGCGTCGTGCTAATAACGCGAAGGTCGTGGGTTCGATCCCCCCCACGGGCCACTACTCTTTTACTACTACGAAATGGCAGCGCCGATTTCAGCTGGCGAGTGTGATGACCAAAAGGTCACCACCATGCGTGGGAGTTGATACAGGATCCGAACCCGACTCGTCGGGAAGCGCTACAGCATTCACTCGGCAATGGCCATAATATCTTGAATACACTGGTTCTCAACCGATAAAGAGAAAATGAAAGAAAATCTCCGATTGCCGATGCGTAACAACTTTGGCCCTTGTCAGTACTTGGGCGTGTGAGCGCATGGGAACACAGGGCACTATTGGCACTTTTACTTCCTATTTTTGTTTCTCCTTTGTTTTCGGAGCTACAGCCCGATTCGGTCAGGGAGACGCCACCGTGAAATGAAGGGGGCGTGCTGTGTGTCCATCGCCTCGCCTCTCCTTACCTCTCTCAGTCGTTTCTCGTGCTTGTCGTTTTGATATAGGCCGATTTGAGAGCGTCAGCTCTCGCGTCAGCTGAGCAAAGTCGAGACAAGTCGAGACACACTAAGGGCTGGTATGCAGCGAGTAGGAGGCCGGAAAAACAATAATTTAAGTGCGCGTGGCAAAAGTACTCATACGCGAAATTAAAAGCCTGCTGCGGTGGCCGGGAATCGAACCCGGATCAACTGCTTGGAAGGCAACTATGCTGACCATTACACCACCACCGCACAAGCGAGCGGCCCGCCTCCGCGCTGTGTCGGCTTCCCGCCAGTCGGCAGCGGCCGAAGGTGATCGTACCTGGCAGGCGCATTTCCAGGCAGGCTAGGGGAGCACATCCAGACGCATTCGGACAACGTATCCGCGCACATTTCGCATCCTTTGGCAAGAGTTGGGCGCCGGCGACGCAAGAGTACGCAGAGGACCGCGTTCTGGCGGCATTTTTAAGCAGAGCAGTGCAGTGCAGGATTCAGCGTCTGCAGCACCTTTTCCACAGAATGCTACGGCGCTTGACGGCAGTCCCACTTTCCCTTGAGACATCTGCTCGGGAAGCAGCGTCAAGTTACCGCTGGCCCGAGCATCGGTGGTTCAGTGGTAGAATGCTCGCCTGCCACGCGGGCGGCCCGGGTTCGATTCCCGGCCGATGCATCATTTTGCTTTTCCCGCGATAATGCTGCCGCGTGGCTTGACCGCTTGAGATGCACGATCCACAAGAATGTGTAGCTGGATTTCCCTTGAGAAGGACCGAGAACGCAGCACTCGCTGGTCCCCACTAGGACGCTCGCATCATGTTCTACAGTCTAGCGTCGGCCTGGCCTCACAAGTTGCTGGGTCCGGGTGCCTCCGAGGCACTGAACTTTAACGACAAGGAGTGCTGCCTATCGTTGCAACAGCTGCAGCAGCACCGCAATCAACTGGGCCGGCAGTGCACGTGTAGCAACAGAACATGTTATCCAGGAAGTACAGTGTGTCTACGTCTAATATTGGGTACGGTATTTACCCAGTTTCCACGACAAGAGGTGCACCCGTGCCTCGGTAGCGCAGTAGGCAGCGCGTAAGTCTCATAATCTTAAGGTCGTGAGTTCGATCCTCACCCGGGGCATTTAATTTTCTGTGACTGATGGTGGTGCTGTTGCTAGGGCGCCAACGTATTTCTTGTTTGTTATCCACAACGTTTCAACGCTTCAGCGGGAAAATGTTTACTTCCTGTTATTGCTACTTACAGCTTCCCTTTTCCTCTTCTCCCAGCAGAGCATGAAGCCAAAAGCATTGCTCTGCGACGTTTGAGGTGCGCGCCTTGCCAGTCAGTATGTGCAAAGATGCTCGCAAAGAGAGAGGAGCGCCGACGCGGCACTCGACACGAAATGCGACAAGCGACCGTGCGAACGGTCGAACGAAACGGCCACATCCGGTGTGGTCTAGTGGCTAGGATACCTGGCTTTCACACAGGAGGCCCGGGTTCGATTCCCGGTACCGGAACGGAAATTTTTCCACACGAATCGTGACAAGTTTGAGCTGTCCGAGCGGCCGTTTCCCGTCCTGCTCGCAATATAGCTACTGTTTCGTGACCGTCAGCAGAATATAGACTAGGGAAGCAGACACACGACGACCATAGAAATGGTGTACGGCTTCATGCCACCTGTTTCCAGCGTAGGGCTGAGTAACTGCATCTGCCGGGGCCCGTTAGCTCAGTTGGTTAGAGCGTCGTGCTAATAACGCGAAGGTCGTGGGTTCGATCCCCCCCACGGGCCACTACTCTTTTACTACTACGAAATGGCAGCGCCGATTTCAGCTGGCGAGTGTGATGACCAAAAGGTCACCACCATGCGTGGGAGTTGATACAGGATCCGAACCCGACTCGTCGGGAAGCGCTACAGCATTCACTCGGCAATGGCCATAATATCTTGAATACACTGGTTCTCAACCGATAAAGAGAAAATGAAAGAAAATCTCCGATTGCCGATGCGTAACAACTTTGGCCCTTGTCAGTACTTGGGCGTGTGAGCGCATGGGAACACAGGGCACTATTGGCACTTTTACTTCCTATTTTTGTTTCTCCTTTGTTTTCGGAGCTACAGCCCGATTCGGTCAGGGAGACGCCACCGTGAAATGAAGGGGGCGTGCTGTGTGTCCATCGCCTCGCCTCTCCTTACCTCTCTCAGTCGTTTCTCGTGCTTGTCGTTTTGATATAGGCCGATTTGAGAGCGTCAGCTCTCGCGTCAGCTGAGCAAAGTCGAGACAAGTCGAGACACACTAAGGGCTGGTATGCAGCGAGTAGGAGGCCGGAAAAACAATAATTTAAGAGCGCGTGGCAAAAGTACTCATACGCGAAATTAAAAGCCTGCTGCGGTGGCCGGGAATCGAACCCGGATCAACTGCTTGGAAGGCAACTATGCTGACCATTACACCACCACCGCACAAGCGAGCGGCCCGCCTCCGCGCTGTGTCGGCTTCCCGCCAGTCGGCAGCGGCCGAAGGTGATCGTACCTGGCAGGCGCATTTCCAGGCAGGCTAGGGGAGCACATCCAGACGCATTCGGACAACGTATCCGCGCACATTTCGCATCCTTTGGCAAGAGTTGGGCGCCGGCGACGCAAGAGTACGCAGAGGACCGCGTTCTGGCGGCATTTTTAAGCAGAGCAGTGCAGTGCAGGATTCAGCGTCTGCAGCACCTTTTCCACAGAATGCTACGGCGCTTGACGGCAGTCCCACTTTCCCTTGAGACATCTGCTCGGGAAGCAGCGTCAAGTTACCGCTGGCCCGAGCATCGGTGGTTCAGTGGTAGAATGCTCGCCTGCCACGCGGGCGGCCCGGGTTCGATTCCCGGCCGATGCATCATTTTGCTTTTCCCGCGATAATGCTGCCGCGTGGCTTGACCGCTTGAGATGCACGATCCACAAGAATGTGTAGCTGGATTTCCCTTGAGAAGGACCGAGAACGCAGCACTCGCTGGTCCCCACTAGGACGCTCGCATCATGTTCTACAGTCTAGCGTCGGCCTGGCCTCACAAGTTGCTGGGTCCGGGTGCCTCCGAGGCACTGAACTTTAACGACAAGGAGTGCTGCCTATCGTTGCAACAGCTGCAGCAGCACCGCAATCAACTGGGCCGGCAGTGCACGTGTAGCAACAGAACATGTTATCCAGGAAGTACAGTGTGTCTACGTCTAATATTGGGTACGGTATTTACCCAGTTTCCACGACAAGAGGTGCACCCGTGCCTCGGTAGCGCAGTAGGCAGCGCGTAAGTCTCATAATCTTAAGGTCGTGAGTTCGATCCTCACCCGGGGCATTTAATTTTCTGTGACTGATGGTGGTGCTGTTGCTAGGGCGCCAACGTATTTCTTGTTTGTTATCCACAACGTTTCAACGCTTCAGCGGGAAAATGTTTACTTCCTGTTATTGCTACTTACAGCTTCCCTTTTCCTCTTCTCCCAGCAGAGCATGAAGCCAAAAGCATTGCTCTGCGACGTTTGAGGTGCGCGCCTTGCCAGTCAGTATGTGCAAAGATGCTCGCAAAGAGAGAGGAGCGCCGACGCGGCACTCGACACGAAATGCGACAAGCGACCGTGCGAACGGTCGAACGAAACGGCCACATCCGGTGTGGTCTAGTGGCTAGGATACCTGGCTTTCACCCAGGAGGCCCGGGTTCGATTCCCGGTACCGGAACGGAAATTTTTCCACACGAGTCGTGACAAGTTTGAGCTGTCCGAGCGGCCGTTTCCCGTCCTGCTCGCAATATAGCTACTGTTTCGTGACCGTCAGCAGAATATAGACTAGGGAAGCAGACACACGACGACCATAGAAATGGTGTACGGCTTCATGCCACCTGTTTCCAGCGTAGGGCTGAGTAACTGCATCTGCCGGGGCCCGTTAGCTCAGTTGGTTAGAGCGTCGTGCTAATAACGCGAAGGTCGTGGGTTCGATCCCCCCCACGGGCCACTACTCTTTTACTACTACGAAATGGCAGCGCCGATTTCAGCTGGCGAGTGTGATGACCAAAAGGTCACCACCATGCGTGGGAGTTGATACAGGATCCGAACCCGACTCGTCGGGAAGCGCTACAGCATTCACTCGGCAATGGCCATAATATCTTGAATACACTGGTTCTCAACCGATAAAGAGAAAATGAAAGAAAATCTCCGATTGCCGATGCGTAACAACTTTGGCCCTTGTCAGTACTTGGGCGTGTGAGCGCATGGGAACACAGGGCACTATTGGCACTTTTACTTCCTATTTTTGTTTCTCCTTTGTTTTCGGAGCTACAGCCCGATTCGGTCAGGGAGACGCCACCGTGAAATGAAGGGGGCGTGCTGTGTGTCCATCGCCTCGCCTCTCCTTACCTCTCTCAGTCGTTTCTCGTGCTTGTCGTTTTGATATAGGCCGATTTGAGAGCGTCAGCTCTCGCGTCAGCTGAGCAAAGTCGAGACAAGTCGAGACACACTAAGGGCTGGTATGCAGCGAGTAGGAGGCCGGAAAAACAATAATTTAAGTGCGCGTGGCAAAAGTACTCATACGCGAAATTAAAAGCCTGCTGCGGTGGCCGGGAATCGAACCCGGATCAACTGCTTGGAAGGCAACTATGCTGACCATTACACCACCACCGCACAAGCGAGCGGCCCGCCTCCGCGCTGTGTCGGCTTCCCGCCAGTCGGCAGCGGCCGAAGGTGATCGTACCTGGCAGGCGCATTTCCAGGCAGGCTAGGGGAGCACATCCAGACGCATTCGGACAACGTATCCGCGCACATTTCGCATCCTTTGGCAAGAGTTGGGCGCCGGCGACGCAAGAGTACGCAGAGGACCGCGTTCTGGCGGCATTTTTAAGCAGAGCAGTGCAGTGCAGGATTCAGCGTCTGCAGCACCTTTTCCACAGAATGCTACGGCGCTTGACGGCAGTCCCACTTTCCCTTGAGACATCTGCTCGGGAAGCAGCGTCAAGTTACCGCTGGCCCGAGCATCGGTGGTTCAGTGGTAGAATGCTCGCCTGCCACGCGGGCGGCCCGGGTTCGATTCCCGGCCGATGCATCATTTTGCTTTTCCCGCGATAATGCTGCCGCGTGGCTTGACCGCTTGAGATGCACGATCCACAAGAATGTGTAGCTGGATTTCCCTTGAGAAGGACCGAGAACGCAGCACTCGCTGGTCCCCACTAGGACGCTCGCATCATGTTCTACAGTCTAGCGTCGGCCTGGCCTCACAAGTTGCTGGGTCCGGGTGCCTCCGAGGCACTGAACTTTAACGACAAGGAGTGCTGCCTATCGTTGCAACAGCTGCAGCAGCACCGCAATCAACTGGGCCGGCAGTGCACGTGTAGCAACAGAACATGTTATCCAGGAAGTACAGTGTGTCTACGTCTAATATTGGGTACGGTATTTACCCAGTTTCCACGACAAGAGGTGCACCCGTGCCTCGGTAGCGCAGTAGGCAGCGCGTAAGTCTCATAATCTTAAGGTCGTGAGTTCGATCCTCACCCGGGGCATTTAATTTTCTGTGACTGATGGTGGTGCTGTTGCTAGGGCGCCAACGTATTTCTTGTTTGTTATCCACAACGTTTCAACGCTTCAGCGGGAAAATGTTTACTTCCTGTTATTGCTACTTACAGCTTCCCTTTTCCTCTTCTCCCAGCAGAGCATGAAGCCAAAAGCATTGCTCTGCGACGTTTGAGGTGCGCGCCTTGCCAGTCAGTATGTGCAAAGATGCTCGCAAAGAGAGAGGAGCGCCGACGCGGCACTCGACACGAAATGCGACAAGCGACCGTGCGAACGGTCGAACGAAACGGCCACATCCGGTGTGGTCTAGTGGCTAGGATACCTGGCTTTCACCCAGGAGGCCCGGGTTCGATTCCCGGTACCGGAACGGAAATTTTTCCACACGAATCGTGACAAGTTTGAGCTGTCCGAGCGGCCGTTTCCCGTCCTGCTCGCAATATAGCTACTGTTTCGTGACCGTCAGCAGAATATAGACTAGGGAAGCAGACACACGACGACCATAGAAATGGTGTACGGCTTCATGCCACCTGTTTCCAGCGTAGGGCTGAGTAACTGCATCTGCCGGGGCCCGTTAGCTCAGTTGGTTAGAGCGTCGTGCTAATAACGCGAAGGTCGTGGGTTCGATCCCCCCCACGGGCCACTACTCTTTTACTACTACGAAATGGCAGCGCCGATTTCAGCTGGCGAGTGTGATGACCAAAAGGTCACCACCATGCGTGGGAGTTGATACAGGATCCGAACCCGACTCGTCGGGAAGCGCTACAGCATTCACTCGGCAATGGCCATAATATCTTGAATACACTGGTTCTCAACCGATAAAGAGAAAATGAAAGAAAATCTCCGATTGCCGATGCGTAACAACTTTGGCCCTTGTCAGTACTTGGGCGTGTGAGCGCATGGGAACACAGGGCACTATTGGCACTTTTACTTCCTATTTTTGTTTCTCCTTTGTTTTCGGAGCTACAGCCCGATTCGGTCAGGGAGACGCCACCGTGAAATGAAGGGGGCGTGCTGTGTGTCCATCGCCTCGCCTCTCCTTACCTCTCTCAGTCGTTTCTCGTGCTTGTCGTTTTGATATAGGCCGATTTGAGAGCGTCAGCTCTCGCGTCAGCTGAGCAAAGTCGAGACAAGTCGAGACACACTAAGGGCTGGTATGCAGCGAGTAGGAGGCCGGAAAAACAATAATTTAAGTGCGCGTGGCAAAAGTACTCATACGCGAAATTAAAAGCCTGCTGCGGTGGCCGGGAATCGAACCCGGATCAACTGCTTGGAAGGCAACTATGCTGACCATTACACCACCACCGCACAAGCGAGCGGCCCGCCTCCGCGCTGTGTCGGCTTCCCGCCAGTCGGCAGCGGCCGAAGGTGATCGTACCTGGCAGGCGCATTTCCAGGCAGGCTAGGGGAGCACATCCAGACGCATTCGGACAACGTATCCGCGCACATTTCGCATCCTTTGGCAAGAGTTGGGCGCCGGCGACGCAAGAGTACGCAGAGGACCGCGTTCTGGCGGCATTTTTAAGCAGAGCAGTGCAGTGCAGGATTCAGCGTCTGCAGCACCTTTTCCACAGAATGCTACGGCGCTTGACGGCAGTCCCACTTTCCCTTGAGACATCTGCTCGGGAAGCAGCGTCAAGTTACCGCTGGCCCGAGCATCGGTGGTTCAGTGGTAGAATGCTCGCCTGCCACGCGGGCGGCCCGGGTTCGATTCCCGGCCGATGCATCATTTTGCTTTTCCCGCGATAATGCTGCCGCGTGGCTTGACCGCTTGAGATGCACGATCCACAAGAATGTGTAGCTGGATTTCCCTTGAGAAGGACCGAGAACGCAGCACTCGCTGGTCCCCACTAGGACGCTCGCATCATGTTCTACAGTCTAGCGTCGGCCTGGCCTCACAAGTTGCTGGGTCCGGGTGCCTCCGAGGCACTGAACTTTAACGACAAGGAGTGCTGCCTATCGTTGCAACAGCTGCAGCAGCACCGCAATCAACTGGGCCGGCAGTGCACGTGTAGCAACAGAACATGTTATCCAGGAAGTACAGTGTGTCTACGTCTAATATTGGGTACGGTATTTACCCAGTTTCCACGACAAGAGGTGCACCCGTGCCTCGGTAGCGCAGTAGGCAGCGCGTAAGTCTCATAATCTTAAGGTCGTGAGTTCGATCCTCACCCGGGGCATTTAATTTTCTGTGACTGATGGTGGTGCTGTTGCTAGGGCGCCAACGTATTTCTTGTTTGTTATCCACAACGTTTCAACGCTTCAGCGGGAAAATGTTTACTTCCTGTTATTGCTACTTACAGCTTCCCTTTTCCTCTTCTCCCAGCAGAGCATGAAGCCAAAAGCATTGCTCTGCGACGTTTGAGGTGCGCGCCTTGCCAGTCAGTATGTGCAAAGATGCTCGCAAAGAGAGAGGAGCGCCGACGCGGCACTCGACACGAAATGCGACAAGCGACCGTGCGAACGGTCGAACGAAACGGCCACATCCGGTGTGGTCTAGTGGCTAGGATACCTGGCTTTCACCCAGGAGGCCCGGGTTCGATTCCCGGTACCGGAACGGAAATTTTTCCACACGAATCGTGACAAGTTTGAGCTGTCCGAGCGGCCGTTTCCCGTCCTGCTCGCAATATAGCTACTGTTTCGTGACCGTCAGCAGAATATAGACTAGGGAAGCAGACACACGACGACCATAGAAATGGTGTACGGCTTCATGCCACCTGTTTCCAGCGTAGGGCTGAGTAACTGCATCTGCCGGGGCCCGTTAGCTCAGTTGGTTAGAGCGTCGTGCTAATAACGCGAAGGTCGTGGGTTCGATCCCCCCCACGGGCCACTACTCTTTTACTACTACGAAATGGCAGCGCCGATTTCAGCTGGCGAGTGTGATGACCAAAAGGTCACCACCATGCGTGGGAGTTGATACAGGATCCGAACCCGACTCGTCGGGAAGCGCTACAGCATTCACTCGGCAATGGCCATAATATCTTGAATACACTGGTTCTCAACCGATAAAGAGAAAATGAAAGAAAATCTCCGATTGCCGATGCGTAACAACTTTGGCCCTTGTCAGTACTTGGGCGTGTGAGCGCATGGGAACACAGGGCACTATTGGCACTTTTACTTCCTATTTTTGTTTCTCCTTTGTTTTCGGAGCTACAGCCCGATTCGGTCAGGGAGACGCCACCGTGAAATGAAGGGGGCGTGCTGTGTGTCCATCGCCTCGCCTCTCCTTACCTCTCTCAGTCGTTTCTCGTGCTTGTCGTTTTGATATAGGCCGATTTGAGAGCGTCAGCTCTCGCGTCAGCTGAGCAAAGTCGAGACAAGTCGAGACACACTAAGGGCTGGTATGCAGCGAGTAGGAGGCCGGAAAAACAATAATTTAAGTGCGCGTGGCAAAAGTACTCATACGCGAAATTAAAAGCCTGCTGCGGTGGCCGGGAATCGAACCCGGATCAACTGCTTGGAAGGCAACTATGCTGACCATTACACCACCACCGCACAAGCGAGCGGCCCGCCTCCGCGCTGTGTCGGCTTCCCGCCAGTCGGCAGCGGCCGAAGGTGATCGTACCTGGCAGGCGCATTTCCAGGCAGGCTAGGGGAGCACATCCAGACGCATTCGGACAACGTATCCGCGCACATTTCGCATCCTTTGGCAAGAGTTGGGCGCCGGCGACGCAAGAGTACGCAGAGGACCGCGTTCTGGCGGCATTTTTAAGCAGAGCAGTGCAGTGCAGGATTCAGCGTCTGCAGCACCTTTTCCACAGAATGCTACGGCGCTTGACGGCAGTCCCACTTTCCCTTGAGACATCTGCTCGGGAAGCAGCGTCAAGTTACCGCTGGCCCGAGCATCGGTGGTTCAGTGGTAGAATGCTCGCCTGCCACGCGGGCGGCCCGGGTTCGATTCCCGGCCGATGCATCATTTTGCTTTTCCCGCGATAATGCTGCCGCGTGGCTTGACCGCTTGAGATGCACGATCCACAAGAATGTGTAGCTGGATTTCCCTTGAGAAGGACCGAGAACGCAGCACTCGCTGGTCCCCACTAGGACGCTCGCATCATGTTCTACAGTCTAGCGTCGGCCTGGCCTCACAAGTTGCTGGGTCCGGGTGCCTCCGAGGCACTGAACTTTAACGACAAGGAGTGCTGCCTATCGTTGCAACAGCTGCAGCAGCACCGCAATCAACTGGGCCGGCAGTGCACGTGTAGCAACAGAACATGTTATCCAGGAAGTACAGTGTGTCTACGTCTAATATTGGGTACGGTATTTACCCAGTTTCCACGACAAGAGGTGCACCCGTGCCTCGGTAGCGCAGTAGGCAGCGCGTAAGTCTCATAATCTTAAGGTCGTGAGTTCGATCCTCACCCGGGGCATTTAATTTTCTGTGACTGATGGTGGTGCTGTTGCTAGGGCGCCAACGTATTTCTTGTTTGTTATCCACAACGTTTCAACGCTTCAGCGGGAAAATGTTTACTTCCTGTTATTGCTACTTACAGCTTCCCTTTTCCTCTTCTCCCAGCAGAGCATGAAGCCAAAAGCATTGCTCTGCGACGTTTGAGGTGCGCGCCTTGCCAGTCAGTATGTGCAAAGATGCTCGCAAAGAGAGAGGAGCGCCGACGCGGCACTCGACACGAAATGCGACAAGCGACCGTGCGAACGGTCGAACGAAACGGCCACATCCGGTGTGGTCTAGTGGCTAGGATACCTGGCTTTCACCCAGGAGGCCCGGGTTCGATTCCCGGTACCGGAACGGAAATTTTTCCACACGAATCGTGACAAGTTTGAGCTGTCCGAGCGGCCGTTTCCCGTCCTGCTCGCAATATAGCTACTGTTTCGTGACCGTCAGCAGAATATAGACTAGGGAAGCAGACACACGACGACCATAGAAATGGTGTACGGCTTCATGCCACCTGTTTCCAGCGTAGGGCTGAGTAACTGCATCTGCCGGGGCCCGTTAGCTCAGTTGGTTAGAGCGTCGTGCTAATAACGCGAAGGTCGTGGGTTCGATCCCCCCCACGGGCCACTACTCTTTTACTACTACGAAATGGCAGCGCCGATTTCAGCTGGCGAGTGTGATGACCAAAAGGTCACCACCATGCGTGGGAGTTGATACAGGATCCGAACCCGACTCGTCGGGAAGCGCTACAGCATTCACTCGGCAATGGCCATAATATCTTGAATACACTGGTTCTCAACCGATAAAGAGAAAATGAAAGAAAATCTCCGATTGCCGATGCGTAACAACTTTGGCCCTTGTCAGTACTTGGGCGTGTGAGCGCATGGGAACACAGGGCACTATTGGCACTTTTACTTCCTATTTTTGTTTCTCCTTTGTTTTCGGAGCTACAGCCCGATTCGGTCAGGGAGACGCCACCGTGAAATGAAGGGGGCGTGCTGTGTGTCCATCGCCTCGCCTCTCCTTACCTCTCTCAGTCGTTTCTCGTGCTTGTCGTTTTGATATAGGCCGATTTGAGAGCGTCAGCTCTCGCGTCAGCTGAGCAAAGTCGAGACAAGTCGAGACACACTAAGGGCTGGTATGCAGCGAGTAGGAGGCCGGAAAAACAATAATTTAAGAGCGCGTGGCAAAAGTACTCATACGCGAAATTAAAAGCCTGCTGCGGTGGCCGGGAATCGAACCCGGATCAACTGCTTGGAAGGCAACTATGCTGACCATTACACCACCACCGCACAAGCGAGCGGCCCGCCTCCGCGCTGTGTCGGCTTCCCGCAGTCGGCAGCGGCCGAAGGTGATCGTACCTGGCAGGCGCATTTCCAGGCAGGCTAGGGGAGCACATCCAGACGCATTCGGACAACGTATCCGCGCACATTTCGCATCCTTTGGCAAGAGTTGGGCGCCGGCGACGCAAGAGTACGCAGAGGACCGCGTTCTGGCGGCATTTTTAAGCAGAGCAGTGCAGTGCAGGATTCAGCGTCTGCAGCACCTTTTCCACAGAATGCTACGGCGCTTGACGGCAGTCCCACTTTCCCTTGAGACATCTGCTCGGGAAGCAGCGTCAAGTTACCGCTGGCCCGAGCATCGGTGGTTCAGTGGTAGAATGCTCGCCTGCCACGCGGGCGGCCCGGGTTCGATTCCCGGCCGATGCATCATTTTGCTTTTCCCGCGATAATGCTGCCGCGTGGCTTGACCGCTTGAGATGCACGATCCACAAGAATGTGTAGCTGGATTTCCCTTGAGAAGGACCGAGAACGCAGCACTCGCTGGTCCCCACTAGGACGCTCGCATCATGTTCTACAGTCTAGCGTCGGCCTGGCCTCACAAGTTGCTGGGTCCGGGTGCCTCCGAGGCACTGAACTTTAACGACAAGGAGTGCTGCCTATCGTTGCAACAGCTGCAGCAGCACCGCAATCAACTGGGCCGGCAGTGCACGTGTAGCAACAGAACATGTTATCCAGGAAGTACAGTGTGTCTACGTCTAATATTGGGTACGGTATTTACCCAGTTTCCACGACAAGAGGTGCACCCGTGCCTCGGTAGCGCAGTAGGCAGCGCGTAAGTCTCATAATCTTAAGGTCGTGAGTTCGATCCTCACCCGGGGCATTTAATTTTCTGTGACTGATGGTGGTGCTGTTGCTAGGGCGCCAACGTATTTCTTGTTTGTTATCCACAACGTTTCAACGCTTCAGCGGGAAAATGTTTACTTCCTGTTATTGCTACTTACAGCTTCCCTTTTCCTCTTCTCCCAGCAGAGCATGAAGCCAAAAGCATTGCTCTGCGACGTTTGAGGTGCGCGCCTTGCCAGTCAGTATGTGCAAAGATGCTCGCAAAGAGAGAGGAGCGCCGACGCGGCACTCGACACGAAATGCGACAAGCGACCGTGCGAACGGTCGAACGAAACGGCCACATCCGGTGTGGTCTAGTGGCTAGGATACCTGGCTTTCACCCAGGAGGCCCGGGTTCGATTCCCGGTACCGGAACGGAAATTTTTCCACACGAATCGTGACAAGTTTGAGCTGTCCGAGCGGCCGTTTCCCGTCCTGCTCGCAATATAGCTACTGTTTCGTGACCGTCAGCAGAATATAGACTAGGGAAGCAGACACACGACGACCATAGAAATGGTGTACGGCTTCATGCCACCTGTTTCCAGCGTAGGGCTGAGTAACTGCATCTGCCGGGGCCCGTTAGCTCAGTTGGTTAGAGCGTCGTGCTAATAACGCGAAGGTCGTGGGTTCGATCCCCCCCACGGGCCACTACTCTTTTACTACTACGAAATGGCAGCGCCGATTTCAGCTGGCGAGTGTGATGACCAAAAGGTCACCACCATGCGTGGGAGTTGATACAGGATCCGAACCCGACTCGTCGGGAAGCGCTACAGCATTCACTCGGCAATGGCCATAATATCTTGAATACACTGGTTCTCAACCGATAAAGAGAAAATGAAAGAAAATCTCCGATTGCCGATGCGTAACAACTTTGGCCCTTGTCAGTACTTGGGCGTGTGAGCGCATGGGAACACAGGGCACTATTGGCACTTTTACTTCCTATTTTGTTTCTCCTTTGTTTTCGGAGCTACAGCCCGATTCGGTCAGGGAGACGCCACCGTGAAATGAAGGGGGCGTGCTGTGTGTCCATCGCCTCGCCTCTCCTTACCTCTCTCAGTCGTTTCTCGTGCTTGTCGTTTTGATATAGGCCGATTTGAGAGCGTCAGCTCTCGCGTCAGCTGAGCAAAGTCGAGACAAGTCGAGACACACTAAGGGCTGGTATGCAGCGAGTAGGAGGCCGGAAAAACAATAATTTAAGAGCGCGTGGCAAAAGTACTCATACGCGAAATTAAAAGCCTGCTGCGGTGGCCGGGAATCGAACCCGGATCAACTGCTTGGAAGGCAACTATGCTGACCATTACACCACCACCGCACAAGCGAGCGGCCCGCCTCCGCGCTGTGTCGGCTTCCCGCCAGTCGGCAGCGGCCGAAGGTGATCGTACCTGGCAGGCGCATTTCCAGGCAGGCTAGGGGAGCACATCCAGACGCATTCGGACAACGTATCCGCGCACATTTCGCATCCTTTGGCAAGAGTTGGGCGCCGGCGACGCAAAGAGTACGCAGAGGACGCGTTCTGGCGGCATTTTTAAGCAGAGCAGTGCAGTGCAGGATTCAGCGTCTGCAGCACCTTTTCCACAGAATGCTACGGCGCTTGACGGCAGTCCCACTTTCCCTTGAGACATCTGCTCGGGAAGCAGCGTCAAGTTACCGCTGGCCCGAGCATCGGTGGTTCAGTGGTAGAATGCTCGCCTGCCACGCGGGCGGCCCGGGTTCGATTCCCGGCCGATGCATCATTTTGCTTTTCCCGCGATAATGCTGCCGCGTGGCTTGACCGCTTGAGATGCACGATCCACAAGAATGTGTAGCTGGATTTCCCTTGAGAAGGACCGAGAACGCAGCACTCGCTGGTCCCCACTAGGACGCTCGCATCATGTTCTACAGTCTAGCGTCGGCCTGGCCTCACAAGTTGCTGGTCCGGGTGCCTCCGAGGCACTGAACTTTAACGACAAGGAGTGCTGCCTATCGTTGCAACAGCTGCAGCAGCACCGCAATCAACTGGGCCGGCAGTGCACGTGTAGCAACAGAACATGTTATCCAGGAAGTACAGTGTGTCTACGTCTAATATTGGGTACGGTATTTACCCAGTTTCCACGACAAGAGGTGCACCCGTGCCTCGGTAGCGCAGTAGGC
>NW_025728656.1:0-5000 GCF_021461385.2 Schistocerca piceifrons
GTGCTAAACCTAGCAGCTCAGTTGTTGAAAGCTCTTGGTCAAGGGGCGGGGACCGGTGAGCGAGCTGCATTTAGCCTCCCCCCATGCCAGAGAGGCCGGTCCGGGGAAAGAGACGGGCCTCCACTTTTTCACTCTCTAAATGTCAAAATATGGCTGAAAACATAGAGAGTGACGATGTGCCTCGATGCGAGATCGAAGAGAGCTTGTCTGTCGCTGAGCGACATGCAAAATTTTTGAAGTTACTCGATTCGAGTATTAAGAATGGAAAGATCGGCAATTATGCCATAAATAATATTAGAGACTTTGTGTCGGGTTGGGCGATAGCTCATTCCCAACTAGAGGGAAGGGTTATGGAACTAGAGCGCGAGAATGAACGTCTGAGAAGCCAGCCAGTCAGTGCGAAAACTTATGCCGCAGTCGCAGCTGCCCCTGTGGGCAAAGCGCCGACGGCAAAAGAAACTATCCAGAAAAATATTCAAAAAAATGGTACCTACTGTGTTTATAAAGCCTAAATCTGGTGAGGACATACGGGCGGTGAAATCCGTTTTTGAGAAATGCGTGAATCCGAAGCGAGACAAAATTAAAATTAATAGTGTCAGAACGGCTAAAAATGTCTTGATAGTCGAAACTGCAACTCAAGAGGACAGTAATAAGATACTTTCCAATTCCCAGTTAACGGAGAAAGTTAAATGTGAAACCTCCGCGGAAACGTCGGACCATTGATGTGTATGTACGATGTACCAACTCATCTAAGTGCGGATGATCTGTTGGACGCGATATACAGTCAGAATTTTGATGTATCAATGACTCGAGTTGAGTTTGATGAACAATTTAAGTTGAAGTTTAAAGTTGGTCCTCGGGAAAAACTGACAGTTTCACCATGTGGTGGAGGTTTCTCCCGAGTTGTGGAAACTGTTAACAAGAATAGGTAGACTATATGTGGGATATTCAGCTCTTAATGTTAAAGATTACTTAGCAGTATCCAGATGTACTAAATGTTATGATCTGAATCATACTAACAAGTTCTGTACTGTAACTGAAGTTATCTGTGCCCATTGTGGGCAGACTGGGCATGACAAAAGAGATTGTAGAAGCAAGGATCGCCCATCCATATGTATACCCTGCAGTAAGAGAGGGCGTAAGTGTGGGGGAGTCAAAGACTGCCCCACTTACAAAATGTTTCTGGATAGAATAATACAGAGAACCGATTATGGCGACCATTAAGGACTGTTAAAAGAAAAATCTCCGAGTAAAATCAAACGAGATGCAGAGAGGGGTAAATTAATATCTAAAGCTCTTTCCACAGGTTCGTTGGCTGATCCAGAGTGCTTCTCCGGGTCAGCTGGCCGTTTGACCGTGGAAGTTGGAGTTCAGACGGTAGATGATTTGGAGGCGGGTGTCAACCGCCTTTCGATTCAGCCGTCGACCTCTGCGGAAATGGAATCAACGATGGGTCCAAAGGAGGATGAAGATGCATCACGTGTTACTGCCCTGGTAACAGGAGGTGGTGGCAGTTGTGATGGAGATGGAACTGTAAATAGTGTAGATGCAAGTAGTGTAGTGCAAATTTGTAACAATGGTGACCGGAAGTGTAATTGTAAATAGTGTAAATACAAGTAGTGTAGTGGAAGTAGACAGACATGAAAAATCTGGTGAAGGGGATCAGTTATAGACAAGTTGATCCAAAAAAATATATACAAAGATTTGGAGGAGTTGGTTCGGCTGTCAAGGCTGGAGGAGCCTTCATTACTTACTACGGCACTGAGGCAGCTGGTCAGGAAGGGACACCCTAATGGCGAAGACATTACTTATCCGGCTCTGGAGGATGTAGATTGCATTCAGTTGTCCGCCGCTAACATTCCGCCTGAGTTGGAGCAATTACAGGAATTAGTCATTAAAGTTTTTGATAGGCGCGGTCGCAAATTTGATCTTGATAAGATCTTTAAGGGACATGGTCAAAATGTATGGGCGTAACGTCATTGATCTCTCGAAGCCTTGGCCCGCCAGTCGTTTGCACGTCTACTATCCCCCTGGGTAATGGGGAGATTTAGGATGTTGCAAATCAACGCTATGCGTAGCCACATGGTTACGCAGGAATTGCGTAAAGTGGCGGAAGAAGAACAACTGGACATTATTATGATACAGGAACCAGCCCTCCTGCGCTGGTCGAATCCCTGGTTTTCCGGCGGCCGCGCAAGTGGCATTCTCTGGTGAGAACCCCATGTGTGCGGTTGTGGTCTTAAACAAGCTCATCAGATTAACTGTTCTAAATCAGTTTTGTAATGAACATATAACTGTGGTCCAAACAAACATGTTAACACATATATTATACATTGTAAATGTATATTGTCAATTTCGACAGGACATTGTTACTTTTTTGGACCAGTTAAGATGGATACTTAGGGACCTTAGCAGGTCAGTCAGTAATAATTTGTATGGATGCAAATGCCAAGTCCCCGATGTGGCACAGCCTGGAGCGGGGACGATCGGGGCTCGGAGTTGGAGGACCTAATAATGGAAGCGAATTTGATTGTCTTAAATGAACCTGGGCACCCGCCTACCTTCTCTGGAAGGGCTGGCGCGGTCTCAAACATTGATGTAACACTAGCGGACTCTGAGTGCTGCGCCTCATGTGCTCCAGTGGTGTGTTTCTGAGAACGTCACGATCAGTGACCACAATTGTATATTTTTCAACTATGAGACAGAGGTTACAGAAGATCTTGGGGACTTGGTTGAGAGATACAATTACGCTAAAACGAATTGGAAAGGCTGGCGCAGGAGTTTCGACCACCAGAGCTGGATATGGAAATTGCAGATGTGGACGGTGCAGTAGGAGACCTATTGGTTTCTATTGAAGCAGCTATTGCTGTTTCTGTTCCACGTGTTGCGAGGTATGTTCGCAAGCAAGCTACTCCGTGGTCCCCAGAACTGACCGCGCTTAAGCGGTCTGTCAGGCGGGCGCGGCGTAAACTATCAAAGGAGCTTCGCCCAGGACGAGAGACAGTATCATTTGAGAATATATAGAAGATTAAAAGAGAGGTATGTCAACATGGTACAGACCACAAGAAGATCATCCTGGGAAACATTTGTCAAGGACCAGTTGGGGATGGACCCTTGGGGTGTCCCCCTACAAAACTGGTCCGGGAGAAAATTAGGTCTCCGACTATGTTCTCCACCCTGCGATTGGAAGGAGGTGGGTACACTACGACTTGGGAGGAGACAGCAAGTGTGTTACTGCACACTTTGCTGCCTGATGATACAGAAAATGAGGGACACTGTGGAGCAGCGGGGAATACGCCAGGGACTGCTGCAGCAGTACGTTAATGAGGCGGCGGTATACCCCTTCTCTGTTGAGGAGGTGGTGGCTGCGCTTCATACTTTTGCAAGGCGCAAGGCCCCAGGGACCAGATCATATACCAGCTGAGATCTTGCAGTTCCTGGCCCCACAGCTGGCTCCAGTGCTTGTTAAAATATACAATCTATGTCTGGAACGTGGTGTATATCCTAATCAGTGGAAGATCGCAGAGGTGGTTATAATTAAGAAGGGTCCCGAGAAGGACCCACAGCTAGCAAAATCATATAGACCGATCTGTTTTATTAGATGTTCTGGGCAAGGCCTTTGAAAAGTTACTAGTCGACAGGTTGTACAGTCACCGAATGCTTTATGGCATGAGTGATCGGCAGTTCGGGTTCCGAAAGGGTCCGCTCCACACAGGATGCGATCAATGAGGTTTGCTCGGACTGTCCGCTCTGCCAGGGCGACATACGTTCTGGGGATCATGGTGGACATCTCGGGAGCCTTCGATAACCTGTGGTGGCCAGCGCTCTTCTCCCGTCTTCGGGAGATAGGGTGTCCTGGTCCGCTGTTATGGTTGTCTGGGGGCTTACTGCGATGGAAGGCTTGCCAGGATAACTGCCCCTGGCACTGTGGTATCCAAAAGGATATCCCGGGGTTGTCCCCAGGGATCTGTGTTGGGCCCAGTATTCTGGGATATTATGATGGAACCTCTGCTGACCAACTTGCAGAGGGATGCCTCGGTGTTGGGGGTAGTTGCCTACGCGGATGATCTCGTGATATTGGTTGAGGGAAATAGTCGCATGGCAATTGAAGAGCGTTCACGAGAGGCCATTGCCATACTGCTTAGTTGGTGTGGACAATCAAAACTGACAGTGGCACCCCAGAAATCGGTGTACATGATGCTGAAAGGGCAAGTTAAATAGAGATCCTACTGTACGAATAAACAATGTGGCAGTCTCTAGGAAAAGATCTGCTAGATACCTCGGTGTCCACTTAGATGAAAGATGGAATTTCATTGAGCACATTGAGCAAGTGGCCACCAAGTCTATGGCTCTGTTTAACAAATTAATTTCAATTGGACAACGACGCTTTCACCTTCCTGTGAAGGCCATTCATATGTATCACAATTGTCTGTTGGCTCCAGTAGTAGGGTATGGAGCAAGTGTGTGGGCCCACAGGTTAGCCTTGGTGAGGCCGGCAATGCAGATTCGACGCATACAAAGGAATGTGTTGATAAGGTGTGTGGGTGCCTTCGGCACCAGTCCTATTGATGCGTTATTAGTTATAATGGGGCTATGTCCCTTTAGATTTGATAATACGGCAATACGCCGCTTTTTACTGGCTGCATAAAGGTGACATAGATCATGTTTCGTGATATTATGGGCATGCCCCTGGTAACTGTTAAAGACATAAAAAATCGACTGTTGGACCTGTGGCAGGAGGAGTGGGAACGTTCTGAGGACTGGACGGCGGGTGTACTTCTACCTGCCATGCGTGAGAACAAGATTAAGAAACAAAATTATAACACCATCTCAGGGAGTTATACACTTCCTCACTGGTCACGGTCCTTATCCGGACTATTTGCATCGAATCGGCAAGAGGGCCGTCACGGGCGTGTGGACTGTGGGACCCCAAATGGTACACCTGAACATATTATTTTTGACTGCCCGATTTACGACCAGGCTGCCTCAGTGGAGAGGCA
>NW_025728656.1:10000-12500 GCF_021461385.2 Schistocerca piceifrons
CGGCCTGTGTCAACTGTCCGCTGATGTCGTACGCGTGAACCACAATCTGTACTGCACATTCGTCCCTTATGTACTGAATGATACATCGTGGCACATGTGTGACCGCACAACGACTGCGCCCCAAAAACGGCGGACCATACAGTGCAAATATTGTGCACGCAGCTACGTGTCGTCTCCCTATGAGAGCTGGATTGCAGTGTGGTACGCCATAGAGGACGTGTGGGAGGAACGGACGCCGTGGATGGCGATCAGCATGAGCTGTCTGTTGATGTATTCGGACCTAGTCGTCTCTCCTCACACACCGTGATGGCATGGTGCACCGCGTTCCATATCTGCGACATGCTACAGAGGCCGGTTGACAGTCGTTCGAGCAATGGGACATCGCATACGTACGGGGGGCCACCTTCCACGTATTGTCTAGGCGTGCACATTTTGTTGCGTGTATGTGGGGCAGACGTAGTGTGGCGTGACACCTGACACAGGCATGCAATAATCGTTGAAGTTGCAAATGGCGATGGACGCCTGCGTTTTCTGGTGAAGTTACGCAAATGAACAAATGGTAACCTGTTGTGGTGCGGTTGTTCTCGCTAGGGGTGAATCGGTGATGGCGACGATAGGTTGAGGTACTAACCGGTTGTTCCAGCGATACCCACCATGCCGACGAAACTGAACGGCATCTGGGTGTGAAGCGATACGCGGCGGTGGCTGGGTGGGGACCGTCCCCGGCCGGTGAGGGGGCGCCTCCCGGCGTGCTGGCCGCGCGGTGCGTGGGCGCACGCGCTACAGCCGGCTGGTGGGGGGCGGCCAGTGGCAGGCGCGCCGGCCGACGGACGCGGCAGGCGTCCGCAGCTGCGCGCCGGCGCACCCTGCGCGCGGCGCCGTGCGGCCAAAGTAGGTCCTCGCGGGCCCGGTGCGAAGCGCGGTGGACATCTTCAGTGTGCTGGTCCGATTGAGGACTGTGTGCGTTGAGGATGCGCCGCCGCCCGGCGCTCGGCGCCGCGACGCCGTCTGCTGCTCGGTCGCCCCAGCGGTTCTCGCTGGTGGTTTTGTATCGCAGCTGTGCGGATGTGTTGGCGCGTGCGCTGTGCTGGGAGAGTTCGCTTCGGCAACCCAAGTGGGGCTTTTGTCCTTCTGTGGCGCTGGCGTTGGAGCTGCCGGTCACCGTAGGTGGCGCGTGTTGTCTCCCGCCGGCAATGCCACGACAGCACGCTCCCGGGCCTCTGTCGGCAGCGGCAAGCTCAGTTGGGAGCACGGGTGGTCGCACCGAAAGCGTCTACTCGCCTAACTCCGGGCGATTGCGCCTCTCTCGAACCCGACCAAGTACTTGGGACGGCGCTGCGCGCCGCCGGGACCTGAGAGGGTTTTCGAGGTGTATTGTGCAGGGGAGCTCAGCCTCCTCCTGTTTGCAGAATGATTGAGCGGACGCTTGCGTGTTCGCGCGGGCCCCCGGGACACACTCCCGGGCGGCCGGCTGCTCAGCTCTAGTTGACGCAGCTCCCTGGTTGATCCTGCCAGTAGTCATATGCTTGTCTCAAAGATTAAGCCATGCATGTCTCAGTACAAGCCGCATTAAGGTGAAACCGCGAATGGCTCATTAAATCAGTTATGGTTCCTTAGATCGTACCCACGTTACTTGGATAACTGTGGTAATTCTAGAGCTAATACATGCAAACAGAGTCCCGACCAGAGATGGAAGGGACGCTTTTATTAGATCAAAACCAATCGGTCGGCTCGTCCGGTCCGTTTGCCTTGGTGACTCTGAATAACTTTGGGCTGATCGCACGGTCCTCGTACCGGCGACGCATCTTTCAAATGTCTGCCTTATCAACTGTCGATGGTAGGTTCTGCGCCTACCATGGTTGTAACGGGTAACGGGGAATCAGGGTTCGATTCCGGAGAGGGAGCCTGAGAAACGGCTACCACATCCAAGGAAGGCAGCAGGCGCGCAAATTACCCACTCCCGGCACGGGGAGGTAGTGACGAAAAATAACGATACGGGACTCATCCGAGGCCCCGTAATCGGAATGAGTACACTTTAAATCCTTTAACGAGTATCTATTGGAGGGCAAGTCTGGTGCCAGCAGCCGCGGTAATTCCAGCTCCAATAGCGTATATTAAAGTTGTTGCGGTTAAAAAGCTCGTAGTTGGATTTGTGTCCCACGCTGTTGGTTCACCGCCCGTCGGTGTTTAACTGGCATGTATCGTGGGACGTCCTGCCGGTGGGGCGAGCTGAAGGCGTGCGACCGCCTCGTGCGTGCTCGTGCGTCCCGAGGCGGACCCCGTTGAAATCCTACCAGGGTGCTCTTTATTGAGTGTCTCGGTGGGCCGGCACGTTTACTTTGAACAAATTAGAGTGCTTAAAGCAGGCAAGCCCGCCTGAATACTGTGTGCATGGAATAATGGAATAGGACCTCGGTTCTATTTTGTTGGTTTTCGGAACCCGAGGTAATGATTAATAGGGACAGGCGGGGGCATTCGTATTGCGACGTTAGAGGTGAAA
>NW_025728656.1:20000-22500 GCF_021461385.2 Schistocerca piceifrons
TTCGACATCCACCATTGCGCAGACCAGGCACCAACACCCACACATGTCCTATACAACGGTGCACCCAACATCACAATAGTACCTCCTGTCACAGCGCACAAACAATGACATGAGTCAAAGACACAGGTCTCACACAAGCATAGAATTGGAGCGCCGCCTCTAATAAGCCAAAGGTGCATCCTGACGTGACAAATCTGATCATGTCACAAGCATTCACTTACTATAATCACTATCAACGAACCTGCCGCCCCCGCCCCCCCCCCCCCCCTACAGCTTTCCGTACAACAACGTGTAACCTAACCTAACCTAACCTAACCTATGTTGTACCTTAACCTAACCTATGTTGTACCTTAACCTAACCTATGTTGTACCTTAACCTAACCTATGTTGTACCTTAACCTAACCTATGTTGTACCTTAACCTAACCTATGTTGTACCTTAACCTAACCTATGTTGTACCTTAACCTAACCCATGTTGTACCTTAACCTAACCCATGTTGTACCTTAACCTAACCCATGTTGTACCTTAACCTAACCCATGTTGTACCTTAACCTAACCCATGTTGTACCTTAACCTAACCCATGTTGTGCCTCAACCTAACCCATGTTGTGCCTCAACCTAACCCATGTTGTGCCTCAACCTAACCCATGTTGTGCCTTAACCTAACCCATGTTGTGCCTCAACCTAACCCATGTTGTGCCTTAACCTAACCCATGTTGTGCCTTAACCTAACCCATGTTGTGCCTTAACCTAACCCATGTTGTGCCTTAACCTAACCCATGTTGTGCCTTAACCTAACCCATGTTGTGCCTTAACCTAACCCATGTTGTGCCTTAACCTAACCCATGTTGTCGCCTTAACGTAACCCACGTTGTCGCCTAAACCTGCTCTGTAATTGTTATACGACTCGTTCAATTACTGTAGTGTTGCCCACCCGCAACCCTCGCAATATAGTTCGCTACTCGCACTGCCCGCACCCCTGTGTATCGCTTCATGTTAAACACCTTGCAAGTCTTGCTCACTTTCCACATGCTCCTGCTGTACACTGTAATGTGGATGGCAGCAGGACGTACATGCCGCCCCTCCCCACGTCCCCACCTTGCCCCCTGCCTTCGCAAGCTGGTTGGTGAGAAGTTTGCATGTTCAATGCCCTTCGCATGCGACGTACTCAGGCTACGTTGTGGTGCGGCCTGTGTCAACTGTCCGCTGATGTCGTACGCGTGAACCACAATCTGTACTGCACATTCGTCCTTATGTACTGAATGATACATCGTGGCACATGTGTGACCGCACAACGACTGCGCCCAAAAACGGCGGACCATACAGTGCAAATATTGTGCACGCAGCTACGTGTCGTCTCCCTATGAGAGCTGGATTGCAGTGTGGTACGCCATAGAGACGTGTGGGAGGAACGGACGCCGTGGATGGCGATCAGCATGAGCTGTCTGTTGATGTATTCGGACCTAGTCGTCTCTCCTCACACACCGTGATGGCATGGTGCACCGCGTTCCATATCTGCGACATGCTACAGAGGCCGGTTGACAGTCGTTCGAGCAATGGACATCGCATACGTACGGGGGCCACCTTCCACGTATTGTCTAGGCGTGCACATTTTGTTGCGTGTATGTGGGCAGACGTAGTGTGGCGTGACACCTGACACAGGCATGCAATAATCGTTGAAGTTGCAAATGGCGATGGACGCCTGCGTTTTCTGGTGAAGTTACGCAAATGAACAAATGGTAACCTGTTGTGGTGCGGTTGTTCTCGCTAGGGGTGAATCGGTGATGGCGACGATAGGTTGAGGTACTAACCGGTTGTTCCAGCGATACCCACCATGCCGACGAAACTGAACGGCATCTGGGTGTGAAGCGATACGCGGCGGTGGCTGGGTGGGACCGTCCCCGGCCGGTGAGGGGGCGCCTCCCGGCGTGCTGGCCGCGCGGTGCGTGGGCGCACGCGCTACAGCCGGCTGGTGGGGGCGGCCAGTGGCAGGCGCGCCGGCCGACGGACGCGGCAGGCGTCGCAGCTGCGCGCCGGCGCACCCTGCGCGCGGCGCCGTGCGGCCAAAGTAGGTCCTCGCGGGCCCGGTGCGAAGCGCGGTGGACATCTTCAGTGTGCTGGTCCGATTGAGGACTGTGTGCGTTGAGGATGCGCCGCCGCCCGGCGCTCGGCGCCGCGACGCCGTCTGCTGCTCGGTCGCCCCAGCGGTTCTCGCTGGTGGTTTGTATCGCAGCTGTGCGGATGTGTTGGCGCGTGCGCTGTGCTGGGAGAGTTCGCTTCGGCACCCAAGTGGGGCTTTTGTCCTTCTGTGGCGCTGGCGTTGGAGCTGCCGGTCACCGTAGGTGGCGCGTGTTGTCTCCCGCCGGCAATGCCACGACAGCACGCTCCCGGGCCTCTGTCGGCAGCGGCAAGCTCAGTTGGGAGCACGGGTGGTCGCACCGAAAGCGTCTACTCGCCTAACTCCGGGCGATTGCGCCTCTCTCGAACCCGACCAAGTAC